>NW_026623328.1:1225625-1234348 GCF_030028575.1 Malurus melanocephalus | reverse complement strand
GGGACCCGGCCCGGAGCCGCACGACGCCGGCACGGACGGGGCGCGCTGGCCCGTGCGCCGCGGGAGAAGCTCCTCCGCCCTCTGCGCCTCGGGCGGGCGCGGGACTCTCGGTCCGTCCGCCGCTGTGCGCCCCGGCCCTGTGCGCGGAGGCAGCGGCCGCACCGGCAGCCCGAGGAGATGGAGAATCGCTTTAGCTCCTTGTCCTCCTCTGGTTTYCCTGTCATTCTTCTTGACTCTTAGTTCGCCTATTATTTTCTCCTTTTATTTCCCTCTTCCTTCTCTTTCTCCTCTCTTTTCCGTTTTATTTCGTTGTTCTTTTTCCCCGCGTTTCGGCGTGCCGCTGGCAGGTGCCCGCGAGCGAGTGCAGCCAGCGGGACAGTCCCGGAGCGCCGCAGAGGCTCGTGTCCGCGGCAGACGGGAAGGAGCTCGGCGGAGGACGCCGGCTCGAGGCTGCGCGCCCGCGGAGCCGTTCCCTGCTGAGGCCCGTGCGCGGGAGGGCTGCCCCAACGGAYCCGAATAGAACCGACGGCGTGTTCGGGGCAGCCATCCCGAGCATCAGCCCCATGATGAGTGGAAATTAGTGTGAAAAAGCAGTATTTTACCGCATTTTCGTGGACCTGATTCTGTGCTGTTCCCGCAGCTGAACCTCTCCTGTTGCTTTTTTATGCCTTCTGKTTTTTTTCCTCTTTGTTTACCCCCCGTCTTCATGGGGTTCTTGTGCATTAGCAGAAGAATAGGAGAACACTTCAGTGGCCTTTGATTCGGTTTTTAATTCCCAAAAATTTTGCAGCACAGAAGCACGAGTACCTTATAAGGTACAGGAAAGGTAATACACCCTGGAATTGAAATAGCTGCTTCCTTGGGGCTTCGGTCCTGTCCYTCTCCTCCATGCAATCACATTTTTAATTTTACACATGGAGTCTGACAGGCATTTGCCAACCTGTACGGCTTGGGAAGGACATGATGACTTTGTATGYTGGCTCAGGAAAGTCAGGCTGCGTTCATTTTTCACAGAGGAGTGAGGCGTTTTCCAGCTGAAGCACTTGTTTTTTGTGCAAGTCAGACATCCTGCAAGTATGAAATCCCAGAAGCTGAGGAGGGGGAGAGGACCCATTGGATACGGTGTTTCACTATTTGACTTGCTCTTCTCAGCCGGGGCASAGCWYCTGGTGCCCCTTTGAAGACCCTAARTGTTGAAAGCAAACCTTTCAAGTTTGCAATAGCTGCGGGGAGAAGGAGAGTGGATAGCATTTGAGGTACCCACTTGAGCAGCGACACACGTAACCAGGGGATTTTGGTATCYCTGCCTGCCCCTGCATGTGCAAGGGTGCGGAGATGCGGTGTAGCACTGACATCCTCAGGGCAGGGTGAGCCCTCATGTTCCCTGCCTGTGTGGCGCCTGCCAGGGGTTGTGGTCTGACTGCTACCATTGCCACTAGCCTGGCTCGATTGCCAGAGCTGGGTGGGAGGTGAGAGGTACAAAGGCAATTGGAAARGTGTGGCTGGCTCTTCAAACTAGAGTGACCCCGAAGGATGGGTGATGGGAACCTCCACAGCACTGCCATGGCTGTGGGGCAGCACAGGTCCATGCCTGGGCACCTGACAGAAAAAAGGGCCTGAGCCAGAATTCAGAGACTCCTAGTGAGTCAGTATCTGCATGTGTTAACAATAAAATGCAAAAATAAAATGTCAGAGTGATAGGAGAATGAGACACGTCTAAGAGTACAGCAGCTTGGCAGGGATGCTCTGTGTTGCATCACCCTTTTCCCACTCGAGGGCTAGGATGCTTTCTGCTCTCCCAAACCTCCCACCATCTTAAGAATTAAAAAAGTTACAGCTGAGCCAGCCGAACTTTTCCAAACCTATGCAAAGCTATGCTTCAGTCATGCCTGTATCCGTATAGAGCAATACCTGTATCCGTATAGTGCTGACACCAGGCAGGTATGGCTGGACTGCACTCACTTCAAAACCAGGCAGGTAGGAACAGGGCAGGCAGTGATGCACAGGCAGTTTAGTAGAAAAGCCCAAAAGATCACTTGCTAGGAAAATGTTGAAAATCCTGACCCTATCTATGCGATGTTCTAAAAGCTTTAAAATGACTACAGGTAATGTCAMAAGGCATTGAACCAGCTTGATACCACTTTTTACAAACTGGTTAATTGTTGGTTCATCTGAGGGAGGGTAAGGGATGGCACATCATAAAATCATAGAATAATYCAGGCCAGGAGGCAMCTCTGCAAAACTGCTTTCAGGTCACGTGGAACTGCTGGAAGCATTTGCTAGTCAAAGCCAAATGCAATCTCTCCTGCCATGCTGATTACTCCTTGCTCTCCTCCACCCAGTGTCCAGAGTTTCCAATCTCTTTTGGGGCCATTCAGSTTGGGTGAGAGCTGGCAGGGGCTGCCCAGCCACAGGGTGAGGCCGGGTAATGGTACTTACTGCTCTCTACAGAGAAGGCTCTGGGGTTTGCTCCCAAATAGAAATACAAGTTCCCTCTAGAAGGGGGAAACGATAACACTTTTTTTTTTTGTTTGCAGCAGATTGCAAAGGCAGTAAAGGCTGATTCTTTTGGAGCCAACCATGGATTAAGTCCATTATAAAATTAAAACAGATGGAGCGCAATTTCACTTACATTACAAAAAAAGGACAGGAACCATCTGCAATAAGATTTAGCATTGCAAAGCTATTGTTATCATGTTACCATTAAAACCTTTGATGAAGAGTTTTCTTTCTTTCACAAACTTGTTCACAYGAAACAAATGTTTTATTTATTCATCTTCCTAAGATAATCATATTTTATTTAAAAATATGTTGTCTCTCAAAAAACCAGCTCTTGGTTCTAGCAGAGTATGGCAAAACAAAGGAATGTTGTAAAACTCCAGCATTGAGACACTGGGAGCTTCAGTGGGGTAGATGTAGCAAAAGGAGAATTCTGTATCCATTTTTCCTTTAAAAAACATTTCCTTTTGTTTGGGCACAATGTCTGATACTGAAAATAGATAATTAATGAGATAATGGGATACTGCATGTCACCTCCTGTCCAATGGGATTATCTGATGGCTAATTATGGACAGATTGTGATTAATGTGATTATGGATTGGATATTAATCTGATTCTGGATTGATCTAGTTATGTTTTAGTCTGCTCCAAATGGTTAATTGGATCTGAGATAATAGAAATGCAGCTTGCACCAGATTTTGCCACATCAGTTGATGAAGTATCTTTTGATCTGGGTGGGTTGCGAACAATAAATTATTTACAGCTGTTGAGAAAATGACTCTTCCTTAGAATGTAGTCATTCATTTTATTTTTGAGAGCCTTTGAAAACAAAATCAATATCCTTTCTAAAAGGAGATGTTGACAAAAGAAAGGCACGTACATAACTCACAAACAAATGTGACGAAATTAAACAGTGGTTAACCCGGTGGCCTAATGTCTGGTGATGCATTTGAATTGCTATGTGGAGCTTTGGGCTCAATTCTTCTGAGACCAGCAGGGGTTGGGAGCATTGCAGGGGAACAGGGCCCAGCGCTGGGGAAAGTGGTGTTGCACAAGAGCTACTGCCAGCCCTGCTAGTGATTAAGAATCAGCCATGGTAACATGGCAAAGTGAGCCTTTGCCATTTTTCCCTCTGGATAAGGAGGATTCAGAAAGTTCATGAGTGCAGAAAAGACTTATTGGCCCATCTCCTCTGGCTTCCTTCATGCCAGACCATGCAATTGGATGCAGAATTATTTTTTTCCCTCACAGTGAGCCTGTTAATTTATGGTTGACCTCAGTCATGTCTCCCAGAGATACATCTGGTCTTGGTGTCGCCTGCCAGTGCAGGGGAGGCTGCCTTGGTCTTGCATCCTGCTTGTCAACTACTTTCACTGAAATGGACCGCTAAGTGTGTAGTTTAGGTTCAACTCCCAGACAGTGGATCTCGTTATGCCATTATCTGCAGGATTAAATGCAATGGGCAAATTGTAGACTTTGTAGACTTCATCTTGTGACAGGGCAAGCAGGAGGTACATTAGCCTTTGTCACCTGATGCTATAAGAGGCAGGTAACTTCACCAGAAGGTGCCCTTCCCTAACAGGCTCTGCAATAAAAATATCAAAAATCAGACAGGTCCCAAAATATTGAAAACAAGCTTACTGCATCTGGTGTGCTTACACAAAAGTGCTATTGACTGAGTTGAAACAAAGAAAAAAGGAAAAACCAACTTTCCCTGGAAAGTCCTTAGAGGCATGGAAAAAGCAGTTCCCCTGGGGTGACTGTCCCTGCTGCTGCTAGGAAGGTTTGGGCTGGCATGAATGGGAATRCAGAGGCATCCGTATTCCTTTCCAGCAGTGTAATGGGCAAAAAAAAGAGCAGCTACCTCTTTAAAAAATAATGCTGCTACAACCTGTCAGAGAATTTCACACACATCTGCCATTAACGACAAGGCAAGCTGCGTGCAGAAGGAGGGTGGCAGATCACAAAACCCCATCCAGGTATCTGCACTGGGAGGGGAGCAGAACTCTTCTCACCAGC
Organism: Malurus melanocephalus; assembly: GCF_030028575.1. Classification (NCBI taxonomy): domain Eukaryota; kingdom Metazoa; phylum Chordata; class Aves; order Passeriformes; family Maluridae; genus Malurus; species Malurus melanocephalus. The sequence goes on along the minus strand of NW_026623328.1, from coordinate 1,229,830 downwards.
ATTGTTTCCCTTGTCCTCCACACAAGCCACCATCACTCCTGGGCAGGACAAGCTCCCCTCTGAGGGAGCTTGGTAGAAAAGGTTTTTTGCTTGTGAGCTTGGTAAAAAGGGTTTCTTAAACTCCTCAAGTGACCTTGTTCTTTAGGGAATATGCAGCAAATATGAKGTTACTTTGAGACTCCCTTGTTACTTGACTGGCACATGGAAATTATTACCAAGAGAGAGGAATTCATAAAAAAAAAAGAAAATACCTTCTTACAGTGGTTTTATAGGCTCAGTATTAGAAGGGCTGTCCCTGCTAYGGGGTGGCTTTGGAGGAGCTCTTTCCTCTGTCCCCCACTTTGTAAACGGGGCTTGTGGCATTGTCCCCTTCCAGAGGCTGCTGTAAGGCCTCATGAAAGATCAGCTGCTGCTCTGAGCCATGCAGGTTAGTGGTTGTAAGGTGATCTGGACAGAGTACTAAGGACACCTGTGGTGGTGTTGAGATGAGTTTTTGTGCCAGCGAGCACAAAATGATGTGGCAGCACTTTGGGGATACACGTCCCTTCTCATGTACAACCTGTGGCTGTGGGCAAGGGGTGAGTTCAGGAGGACTGGCAACATCCTGGGGTGGCTGAACTGCTTGGACCCTGCGTGTACACAGCATCTGGGCATAAAATATTTCAGCAGCAGAGATCCCTCCTGCTGCTGCTTCCAAGGTGGGTTTTAGTCCTGTTTGTGCTGGGCCATGGGTGCTGCCCATTGGTTTGGGGGTCCTGCTGAGCTGTAAGCAGGTTGCAGTTGCTTTAACATTATTGGATTTTGACAGATTAGGAGGCGAATCCTTTCGTGTGTTGGGGAAGCTTCCCAAATGAAGCTCTTTTAATTTATCTGAGTCAGCTATCCCCAGGGTGATTGCAGGAGGAGTAAGCTAAGGATGACCCATGACAGAGGGCACCATCACAGCAGTAATAAAAAAAATTCCTGCTCTTCACTAAATCCCTTAGTCATGAGGCTGTATTAGCTGGATTCCATATGTTTTAATTAGGAATTATGTATTTTAAGAGAGCCAAAATCCAGTTCTAGGGAAGACRTGATTACATATTTGCAATGTCCTTGTTTCCTTTGGTTTCTGTAGAGATACCAATACAGGTACCTGTCCTTGTTTGCAACCATATTTTTAAAAGTTTTATGATCTATGTTACTATTTTTTTTCTTTTGCCCAATCCCAATAGTGTGAAAAAATGTAATTCTCTTTCCAATGCAGAAATTGGGTCAGCAGATCCTAATGAAATAATCCTGGATAACAATGCACCATACAAGGATCTGCTTCCACTAATTAATGACTAATTTTCTTTCAAAATATAAAGAAGTAACTTCTGCCTGCTGTGGACAGTGCTACCTTCAGTGGCACCTGTTTGTTGTATATTTTATCTTTTTTTGTTATTGTCATGAGAAGGTCAGATAGAAAAAAGCTTTTTGCCATGGTTCAGCTTGTATGGATCATGCTGATATAATACCTACCTGATTACAGTTATAAGCTCCTAAAACACTGGCCATAAGTGATAAAGACTTCCTTTGTGCTTCAGGCTGTAATCCGCATCAAGCCAGTTTCAATAAGGATTTGTGCATCTGAAGTGTTGCTGAGGATTTGAATCAAAATTATAAACAGAAAATATAATAAAAAGTCTGTCATGTCTCTGAATTGATGATGTTACACCTTAAAATCTGACCTGAAGAGTGGAGATGTCACTCTGCACATGAAAATACAATGTGTGTGCCATGAGGCTAGATGCATGGTGAAAGGATCAATTTATTCTTGGCTATGATGCAATTAGTTAATTTTGRTAGTACTTCACTTTTGTTTTAGTGTGAGATACTAAAACCCAAACTTGGATGAGATCTCTGTTTATTTTTGTGGTTAGGGCTTTTTAGGTGTACGTTTGTTGTAAATATTTCATCCACATGAGATGTGCATGTTGGAAGCTTAGTTTTGGAGCCTAAAATAGGATTATGAAATTACATGCCACGCTTTTAATGAGTAAAACACCCAATTAAAAAGACATAATGGGCAAATTAAGGATGCCCAGGACGTTCTTATTTTGCATCCTTATTTTGCCTTTGTTGTTCCTTTTGTTGGATTACCTAGGGTGCAGGTAGGRATTTCTATACTGTATAAAATTTCACATCTCTGAAGAGTTACACTGCATCTTAACTATCATTCAAGSTGGTGATAAAGAGCTACATCAAACATTTATCCTCTTTTTAAACCCCTCTCAGGGTACTGTGGCTTCTGCAAAACAATTTTCCCCCTCATTTTCCTATAAACAATGGGTTTTTTTGCACCTGGTCATTTGCACAGACCAGGCGATGCACAGGCAGCTTCAAATAGTAATTTTATTTCCTTTCTTTTTTGGGACTGATTGAAGTGTGGAGCCAGACCAGCCAGAAGTCAGACCAGTCCCAGAGCTACTTTAATCCATATAATCAGGCACAGGCCTTGAAGGAGGTTTGCCACCTCYTTTAGCTCTTCCCTTTGCAGCCCTCCTTTGGGGCTTGAGAAATTAAGGTAGTGCTCTGGGGCCAGGAAGCTGGAATATGCAGGACAGCTGCTTTTCTTCTATTCTAGAGACATTTGAGATGTGAGACAAAGTAAATCGTCCATTTAGACGCTTGAATTGCTGGACCTGGTTAGCTTTTGCTGTAAAGCAGCACTTTTTGGCATCTGATGTGAAAATCATGTGGCAGAATAAATTTTAGAGGTGATCCTGTGCCAAGACTGTGGCAAAGTCAAAGAGCCTTTTTGATCAATCCGCCTTTTGCTTTCCTATGGAGCGACTCAGCAATGCAGAACAAATCAGTGACATGCTGCAGATCACCGCTGATTCTTGGAGAAGCAGTCCAATGGCCACAATTGCTTGGGGGGATTGTATTTATTCACGCCCCCATCCCCGTTCCCAAACCACTTCAAGATAGGAAAGAAGAAACTGCATTCATGGCTCACTATCTTGCGATTTCTGGGATGGGAATTCCATTCTGGAACATCCCAAATCCATGTGTGCTTGGGGCTTCTGAGTTGGCAGGACTAGTTGCTCCACTGTGGCAGCTCCTGCCAGCTTCTCCAGGACATCAGGTTTTTAGAGAGCCACAGCACATACTTTAGCAGTGAATTTGGCCTGAAACATTTTGCTTCATTGATTTTTAAATCACTCTCCTTGCCACCAGAARAAAATATGGAGGTATGGAAGAAACAGCAAGTCTCAGTCTTGTCCCTGGGGCACCCTGGTGCCATGTAGGGGCAGGCCCAAAATATCTTGCTTTGGTTCTGGGAAATCATAATAATAATAAAATAGATTAAATTATATATAAATTATATAAATTATTCAGAACTCAYGAGCTATTGCCTAATGTTGCTTGGAGCCAAGCACGTGAGTGTGGGTGAGGCAGCCAGAAATTTGTCCTGCTGAGAGGATACCATCCAGGGCTRGTGATACCTGACTGGCCTTTGAAATTTAGGTGGCTTGGTCAATCAGTGGCCCATGATATTTGGGAAGAACTGTGACATCGGGCCTTTCCAGTGTRCCACACACTCCATCTCTGCATTATCGCCTTTGCTCTTGCTGTGTCTCATGGTGTGTGGAGTGTGGCCGGGGGGGATCTGGCAGCCGCAGGCGGGGGCAATCCTCTCCTAGGCTGCTGTTGGCTCCACAGCCGTAAATTAAGACTTTTCCCTTCTTTCTCTWTGCAAGGCACATTTTCATTGGCTTAGGATAGGATCTGGCAAGCAGCACRGACATTTGAAGGCATAATTCCGCTTTCTGTTTTTTTTTTTTCTCTTTAAGGGCTTTAACCCGTTACTTCAGCAGTGCAGGGGAACCGGSCAAAGGCGGCCGGAGGAGGCTGGTGCTGGTACCAGGTCAGTTTGGGCTGGAAGGGGTCCCCTCCCCTCGAGGTGCTCTACAGGAGCCGGACGGGCTCCCTACGGCAGCGGCAACTTCGCTCTTACCCACCGGTGTGGCCCGGACCGTGCAGGGGGGCCGATACAGCCAGCCGGGCCGGGGGACAGAGCGACTGTACGAGAGARCAGAGGCAGGGCGGTGCTGAGGGACAAAGCCAGCTCTGCGGTGGACAGCAGGCCCACGGACACAGAGAGCGGTGCCGTGGGACGCAGCCGGCAGTGCGAGTGTCAGCGGGCGGCTAGGAGAGACAGCCGGAGAGAACGAGGG
>NW_026623328.1:1175794-1224966 GCF_030028575.1 Malurus melanocephalus | reverse complement strand
CAGAGCCGGGCAGAGAGGAGGGCAGTAGCCAGTCTTGCAGCATTCAGCGGGTGGTGCGGCAGTCGGCAAGCAGCGCGGGGTACGGGGACGATGGACGCGGGCGGACAGCCCGCACTCTGCGCTCTCCGCTCTCCGCCCGCGCCGCCGCCGCCGCCCATTGGCTCGGCAGTCGGTCCAATGGGGCCGCGGGGCGGGGCCGGCGCTGCTCTCGCGAGAGCGGCGCGGCGCGGTGCGGARCGGCGGAACCATGTTGCGGGCGGTGGCGGCGCAGCGGCTGCGGAGGGCGGTGAGTGCGGGGCGAGCCCTCAGGCAGCGCGGGGAGTACTGAGCGGGGCCYTCCCGCCGCCCCGGCCGTGCGGGCTCTGCCCAGCGGGGCGAAGGGGGCGCGGGGCGGAGCCCAGCTCCTCCCGCCCGGCAGCAGTGGCCGAGGAGGTCTCTGAGGGACGAGCGCCCCGCGCCGCCGGACTCCTCTCCCACTCGGTTAAAAATAAAGTGTTTGGACACCGGGTGTTCCAGAAGCCCTTTCCAGCGGTCGCAGCAGGCAGGAGTTGAGGTCTGTTGTCCCGTGTGGAAAGCTAACGTAGGCTTCAGGGAAGTCTTGAACTTCTGGGAGTGCTCGCTCGCATCCACCCTTGAGCAGGACAAGCCGAGCAACAGATGGAGAAGACTTCTGAAGTTTGTTACGGCACACTCTTAAGAGCACTAAAAAAATATTTGTGACTTAAGGACAGGCTTTCTGGGGAATTGGCAGGTTAATACAGCGTTTCTCAGTCGCACCTATGAAGCAATGTGATTGCCTTAATTTTCACAACCTGTGTGGATGAAACTAATGCAAAACACATGTTGCTTCTCCGGTTTCACCTTYATATGGCTCAGCTGGGAGGAGTGCTGGGCTTTTGGAGGCCATTTGCTGCTTGGTGTGTCATTGTGGCTGTGTTACCAAGGTCTAGGTGAGCTCAAGGTTAATTGGAGTAGATGATTGATGAGATGTCCCCAAATATCTGCTCAGTCTCTTCCTATGGATGAGGAGATACTCCCTTTACTAGAACTGTGTGTAAATAACCCTTGTAAACAGCTTTAAATCTCACAAAATTCTTTTTGAGCTTTCCAAGATTTTTACAGATATTACAGTTCAGTACAGCTCTGAAATAGTAGTTATGGTTATATTAATTGGTTTGAGGTGATAAGAGTCTCTTATAAGAGGAGCAAGAGTAGGTCAGACATGATTAATTTAATCAGAAAATTCTAACTCTTGTAATCATGGGCATGTCTCAGCTGTTGTTAGGCTGCAGGCTTTGTAGAGCAAAGGTCTTCACCTCTGAAGCTCCTGGAACATGTGGTACTGCTATGTAAATAGTACTTTATTCACATGCTTACTGCACAGTTCAGTTTGATGGCCTRGACATGTGAGTTCAGCTCCTTGGTTTTCAGCCACACACATTCAAACTATAAAACAAAGCTTGTAACATCTTTGGTGTGTRGATAACAATGTAATCTGGAGAGAAGAGAAACAAACTTACAGTTTGTTTCACTATTTGAAAAGTGCAGAGTTTAGCCCTGCTGACTCTCATAGTTCAAGAATGAGTGCAGTCTGGAGAAAAAGAGGATGAGAGAAGCCTGTGAAGTATGAGCAGGAGGGAAATTTGGACTTTTGCATAACTTAAAGATGGGAGTAGTGAGGAGGAATGAGACTACAAGTGCACAAAAAGTTGATGCAGAGGTGGGGATAAGCCATTTAGGGAGCTCACTGTGTTGAGATACAGACAGTGTTGTCTGTATTTCAAAATAGCTTTGCTGATTTTTATAAATGGTTTAAAAGGAGTATATATGGAGAAGTTTATTGCATATTACATCTTTCTCTTGCTGCTTCAATCCTTTTGTAATCTTAAGGCTTTGTTGTGATTGCAAAATCCTTTTTGCAAAGTGGTTTTTTTTYTTTTTYTTTTTTYTTTTTTTTTTTTTAAATTGCTGTTCTTTGCTGCAGTTATAGCTTCTTTTTAATTCAGGTGCCTTCAGTGTTTCCTGGAGTTACAGAGTTGGCTATTGGACCTCTTGTAGCCACATTTGTAGAGGGGTTCTAGAAGTATATGCTTTATTGCTAGAGTTCCCTTTTCTCCTTGAGCTTACTAAATTTATTTRTTTATTTATTTATTTAAAATTTTGCAGCTACAAGACTGTCTCTTGCAGAATTAGGCATTGCTTTGTTGCTTAGGAATGTAGCCCTTATCTTTAGTAGTACCCCAGTTCCTAGTTCCTGTAGGTCCTTCTTGGGAACTTTTTGCAGTGTTAATGATTCTCCATGAGATACAGAATTCCTACTAAGAAGWTTTAAAATTTTAGTTTCTGGTCAGTTTGCTTTAACAGCTAAGAACATCAGCTCTAGAGATACCTGTGTGGATTCCGTTGTTTGGTGCYTTGCCTTGTGAATTTCTGTTTTGGTTTAGTTCCTGTAACTTCCAGGGGCTCCTCTAAAGGGAAACAAACTTCAGTTTCCCAGGTGAAGTTTCTAGCACCCTATTTCTTATTGATGCACGTTTGGAGCATGGGGCCATGTAGAATTCACCTGCTGCATCTCTTGCATTTCCTGAAACGATTTTTTGGCTCACCCATCTTGTGTTCCTGTGCTGCTACATGTGTTAGTTAGGGGTGATTTCCTAGTTCTGCTGTTATTTATGAGTGTCCTTGGAGCAGGCTGCAGGCAGTTAGCAACCACTGCTGCCAGCAGAGGCCATGGGTACTGCACATCAGTCTCACCCAGCAGCAAGCAAAGATTTACAACACTTCCCCTGGGATTTTCCAGCTCTTCATACATATGTTTTTTAGTGTATAAGCAACAAAACAGTATTTAAGAGATTCTGGCCGTATGTGCTGTTCAGGTGACCTCTCTGTGTGCTGAAAGACCAACACATGCTCAGCTTGCAGTGGCTTTGTGTGAGGAGCAGATCGTCTGTGCAAAWTCAGTGGGTGCCTTGGATGTGTGAGGTGTTGGCTTTACCTGTGCACCTCTACTGGATGTGTCCAGATTGCTAAAGTTTTGCTGGGACAGTAGCTGTGACCAATCTCTGGTATTTTGTCTGAAGCCTAGAAATCCAGATGTTGTGCTTAAATTTATTGTGCTCTGGTTGGAAAATATTGCTGGGTTTCTAATGTGGGCACCAAAAAGATKCTTTGGGGAAGCTTGAGACAATTTGATTCAATGAATCCTTGGCTGTTTTGCAAGTGGCTTAATTGATCTATATTGCACATCTGGGTTAATCTTAGCAACTTTTAGACATCTGGAAGTCAGAGGCCAAGTTTGCTTTACAGTGAATACTGGGGAGGGAAGGGGAAGTTGGAAATTCTGGATGGTTTTAATTCRCAAATGTTAATTTTGGTATAAACGGGATCACTGTTCAGAGTTTCCAACAGAGGGGAAGTGCAGATGTTTCTGCTGAAGAGGAAACATAGGTGCCTAGCTATGATTTGTACTTAAATGTGGGGAAAATAAACTTCCCAGTTCTACCTGCCTGTTGCTGGCATGTCATTATCTGTTGTCATGCTGCAGAAGGTACTCAGTTGCCCAAGTTGGTGGGATATTTATGTGGAGRTGATTTCTGTGAATAGCCTGATTTTCCAGAGCTTGGTTTTCACCTGGAACCTTCTKTGGCACAAGCATTGAGTGTCGTTCCCTCTTAAAGCATTGTTTTCAATGGTTTGATTGGTCTGTGTGTCTTATTTCGTGTGCTTTCTTCCCTTGCTGCCAGCTGGTTATGTTTATTTTCCCCCTTCCTATTTTATCTAGGCTTCAAAGTAGACATCCTGCCCAAGCGCAGAAATGATGTCAGTGAAGTAATGGGCTGTTCTCCCACATGTGCAACTGAGCAGTAACTTCATCAAAATAACTACCTGTCCTGATCATTGACTCATTGCAGGTTCTTAGTTTTCAGGACCATGTGACTGGATGAATTACCTTCTGGTTTTATTGCAGATTCTTTATTRTAACAAAAGTCTGTTTGGTTTGGCTTTGTTTATTGGAAAAAAGTATTTAATATGCRTCAGTATATTAAATTTAAACTCATGTAGAAATCTCATCTGTCATTTAGGTTTTTTTTCCCAAAATGTGTAATGTGACTTTTAATTTATTTTGAATCTGGTCTTGTCTTTATGTTCAGAAACGGCATCTGTAAAGTGAACTTGTGTGCATACTGTGTATATGCCCACAAATATAAAATGYTTGATTATTGGTTTAGAAATAATACATAAATAATGCTCTAATAGCCAGTCTGCTCAAGCAACATCCATTGGTTGTGTTCATACTTAGATTCATTTTGGCTAAAAAATAATTATTTCTCAGCTTATTTTGGAGTAATGGTGGTGCAGTACTTATTTAGGGAAAAAATTACAATACAGGCAGAAATAAATGTGTGTTWAAAATGCATGTGTCTCCTTTTGGAAATCTGAAAACTTGAGGATCCTCGGGAGCATGGTCCACTTTACCCTGTGAATCATTGGAGAAGTGGGCTTTTTGCCACAAAGGCAAGGATTTATTCTTCAAATGGAGGCTAAATTCATAACTTTTATTGCAAATGAGGTATGAAATATAATCAAAAATATAGTGTCTGGTCTATATTGGGAATAAATACTTTGTTACTGGCAATTGGTTTCAAACGAGCTTAGAATAGTTAATCATAGCAAGTAATTTTAAGCATAAAAGATTAAATGCAGAGCACTTTTACAAGAATCCTTATTGTTTTAATCCAAAGGACAAATTATGATCTAGATTCTGCAAAAACTTATCTTTGTGCACTGTGATTAGCTTCAGGGAAGTCCTTGGGATTTGCTTTCTCTGAAATTCAGCATRTTGGTAGGCTTTGTGGGGTTGAAGTCCAGATGCAAATTTTAGCCTCTCATATTTTCTGAAGCTTTTTTAATTTGAAGTTGTAGGTGAGCGTATGTTGGTATGAGGGGAGATGGGGCTGGAATATACGTTTAAAAAAGCAGTGTTTGGCTGTGCATCTTCAGTGTTGTCTTAGTATTTGTTCCATATTCATGAATATATTTAGTTTTCCATGTGTTYTGTCCTACGTTGATCATAACTTGAGTCTTTAGTTAGGCTTTACATGGGGTAAGCAAAGACTTGAAGGACAATATTCCTTTTTCCATCCCAAATGTTTTCCCTACCATAATACCATAATATTAGTCTTGAAGGAATAATGTTTTTCAAACATTTACCTGAATATTAGAAAGTCTCAGAGTTTAGAATATTTTGGTTTGGTTTCATGGTGATTCTTTGCCTTTCTTTCTATCTTTTTTTGTTTCTTTCRGTTTTGCTTTAGAAGTTCAAGTTTGTGTGTGGATGGTGAATTGGTCAAAATTATTATTTAAGGACCATTAAATTGTAGTTGTAGACTAAGTGTTCACATATCAAAYGTTTTAAAGGAAAAGAGGAAAAAAATGAAACTGATCCCTATAAAGATTTCTGCTCATGTTTTCAGGCTGTGAGCCCCTGCTGCTTAATTGTCATCCAGCCACTGCATAAAATTTTGCCTCTATACGTATTTAAATATAAAAGTGGGTTCTGTAGCTGGATTTTGTTTAAAACTTAAAATAAAACACCGCCAGAGAACAACCCTAGAAAACCAAGAAAATATTTATTTGCAACCTGTGATTTCCTTGTGTCTTGGTTTTGCTGGTCTAATGCTTGCTCTTTAAGGTACTTGGTTAAGTTGATCAACAGAGCTTGAATGTAATGTGTTAAAATGTTTTTCTTAATTTTATTCAGTATTTTCCTGTGGAGTTTTAGTTTAAGCACAGCATGTTGTAGGCAAGCTGAAGTCAAGCAGATTTTTATCACCTTATATATYCTCTAAATGAAAGTTATCTAGAATTAGCCGGTTTTGTTTGGCAGCAGTGTTTTAYGCTTTGTATAATTGATAAATTTCTGTACCTTGGATGCTCTAAGGAACAGTTTTTTACTTAAATTCTAAGTCTCCAACTCCTCTGTGTCTCCCTTACTTTTCAGGCATCGGTGCTCCGGAGGTGTAAGAGTACCTTGGTCGTTGCAGAACACAACAATGAGTCTCTCACGCCTATTACACTCAATACCATCACTGCGGCAAAGCAGCTGGGAGGGGAAGTTTCATGYTTGGTAGCTGGTACCAGCTGTGACAAGGTAGGAAATGCTATTTTCATACCRATGAAATAAAGAATGCAGTGAAACAATACGTGGCAGCATCTTGGTCGGCCTGAAAAATAATCTGTAGTGAGGAGAAACTGTGCCGAGAATTGCTAATCTGTTAGAAAAGTCCTGCACTTGGAACTKCTTCTCTTCTGAAGAGAAAATACGGGTATAGATTTCATTTCACAAGAGGCAGTATCAATAATGGTTGTTACATGCTTGAAAAAGCACATTTTTATAGCACTAAAGAACAATTAACTTTTAAAACAAGGTATTTCTGTGTAAAGTTTAAAAGACAAGTATTGCAGTGYGAAGGATTTGGAAAGAAGCTTGTGCTTGTTTAAATGGAAACCAGCAGAGGTGAAACAACACAGTGACAAATGGGGCTTTTGAGCAAGTAGCTTTTACTAGCCAGCTGCTAGTTGTATGGAGTTTGTTTGCAACCCAGAATTCTGAACTGAGTGCTTCTCAAGTTCAGAAGTTGAGAAGTAAAAAGTTCCGTGTATGTTAGCTGTGTATTTTAAGTGGAATTTTTTTTGTGCAAAATCTAAAGATAATGTAGTTAGTACATTAGTGGCACTTTTATTCCAGCATGATTTACTCTTGTGGGAGTCGCAGAAGTACAACAATTATGCTTAATATTTACATAGTGTTTATGAACTGTTATTTTGAAAGCAACATGTAGTATCTCATGAAACAGGCATATTCACAGCAGCTTATTCATGAGTAGATAGAGAAATCTCAGTAGCTATTCAGGTGTTAGAGGTGCAGATGAAGCAGATATTTATCTAAATCAGAAAACAAAACATAAAAATATAAATAATTGCCTGATATATGTGTCTTCAATTTTTCTTATTTGTGTACTCACATAGTAGAAAAATGATTGGTAATGTTTGTTTGTTTTAATGCTAAGTGTATGGAGTCTGTTTGGCATTGTATGTCATACTGGGAAGAAGTATTTTATAAAAAATGAAGGTTTGGGGATTTTATTTAAGAGCCAGTTACTCAAACAGATATTCTGCAGCAGCTATTAGGGAGTTTTTCTTTACTTCCTTTTGTTAATTTTTGAGGGTAAACTGATACTCATCAAACTCAGTAAAGCTACGCTGGTTGTTGGATGATGCATGTGGACTCCAGACCTTGCTGTCAGTCCTCTTCTCTCTGATCTGTAATAACCCTTTTATCATTTAAACTTCACTTGTGCAAATTTAAGGGAAAAAAATCCATAAATATAAATTGAAAATATACTTCGCATCAATGGGCAAAAAGTCAGATGCAAACAAAGGGTTGCTCCTAGAATTTGGAGAAAGATCATAACATCGCTGTTGATTTGTATTTGTTTGTGTGGTACGTATTGACTGATCTAAAACAAAGTAGGATTGGTTTCTTGATGATTGTATTGGAATAATGAGCAATAATCCCCAAATGTGATTGTTTTTGGCTGCTGTAAGAAATGCTTGGTTCAGCGTGGAGCTCTGCGTGCAGTAGGCAAGTTTTTCTAAGTTTGATTTACTTCATAGTTTTCTTATTCACAAATTCATTTTCATTATCCAATAAGGCACTATACTGTGAGTCAGAAGATGTGCATTTTTTCCATTGAKGTTTGTTCTGATTTTGAAATTCATGTGTTTTTCGTTCTGGTTTTAACTAATCTACAGGCTGTGAGCTATTTGCAGTGGGGACTCCTTGTTTTATGTTTGTGGTTCCTGTTATAATACAAATTAATAATAGTTCACTTGTAATCRTAGGTAGCATCAGAACTCAGCAAAGTGCAGGGTGTTGCAAAAGTTCTCGTTGCTCAGCATGATGTGTACAAGGGATTTCTAGCAGGTAAGAATTGTTCTTACCTATTGACTAAAGCAATTTATATTTATTTATATTTGTGATCGAAGCTAGTTGTAAATACTGAGCAATATATTTTTATTCTCAGAGGAGCTGACTCCCTTRATTGTGGAAACTCATAAAAAATTTAATTACACTCACATTTGTGCCGGAGCATCTGCCTTTGGGAAGGTAAGTAGATCAAAGTACATCAAAAAGTTCTTGTAGAAAAGAGACAGACACAGCTGTATGTAAGACTGTGATTCAAAGGCCTGAGAGAGATCAGCCGTGGACAGTTTTGAGTTTGCAAACACTRTTACAGTAGTTTGCTTAACATGTCATTAGTTAGATTTCATGATTCGTATTTGAGTTCTTTCATGGGCTGATGAGAAAAAAATATTATAGAAGAAATACTCTGTGGTAACCAGCCAGTCCTATGGRCACAAGGCAAAATGTACAATAAGGCAAACCAGATTAAGTGATCTGAAAGCATGAAAATTGTATGGAAAAGCACAGCKAATCAAGATGAAAAATCTGTTATTTGTATGTTGAAATCAAAGCATGCAGACCTATTGGAAGCAAACTTTTTTTTTTTTTTGGAGTGGGATTTGCATCTGCRATATAAGTCATATACATGGAAATGTGTGTAAACATATATAAATAACACAGATCTAAGTCCCAGCCAAGATGGTTTTTAATGAAAATACAATTATTCAAAACTTGTATTTTTTAAGGAATGTGTTTATAAGTGAGAGAGAGCCTYAGTACTAAGAATTTGGGCAATATTGTGATGCAGCTAAGTTAGAGAAAAAGGATCCTTCAGAAATCTTGCCGATGTAGGACAAATAACGAATCGGCCTTCCCTCTAGCTGCTTTCACTTGCAATCAATATCAATCCATATGCTTGTATTTTTGCTAAGAGAAATCTTTGTGTACCTAAAGTCTATAAGTTTGTTTTTTTTAATTTGAGCTGCAGTGTCATAGTAAAAGTTAATGGCTTTTGCTTTAAAGATTACACAGCTTACACTGCCATTTTTGAGTGCTTCATGGGAGTTAAGATTTCAGAACTGGGCCCTTTTTCTTGTACCAGATTAGGAGGCAGACAAAAAGCAAGCAGTCATCTTATTATCATTGATTTCTTCATCATTTCTGCTGCTCTTTTTATCCTTCTTCCCACTCCTGAGAGTGCTAAGTACTTTTCTAGAGGAAGTTTTTGGAGCAAGAAAATATATATTTTAGTATTAATTTTAATTTTTTTTTGTTTTGGGGGAAGAGTGCAGAGGTTTTTTTCCTATTGTTTTTGGCATCTAACTTCCAAAAATGGCTTTTTTTTTCCCCTTGAAGTGCTAAGGGCTCAGCAATCCATAATTGTCAATTTTCTGAGTAAATGGCATCTATATTCAGTTTTAGAATATTTGAAGCAAATAAGTCTCCTAATTTAAGATATTGAATTARGGGTTTACTTACAGTTAGTCTCATAAAATGTCTAATGTTATTACAGTAATGGGATTTTATTTGCCTGCTAAAGCTATATGACTAGCCCTACAAAAATCTTAGTTCTGTATGTCTTAGAGACAGCATTGTAAGAAGTTAAAATTGTGTCAGCAGTGTTCTTTTACTGACCRTGTACATTGTATTTAGCATTTACTTAGCTAACTTTTCATCTCTAACTTCCAGAATCTTATTCCCAGAGTGGCTGGCAAACTTGATGTTGCCCCTGTTTCTGACATTATTGAAATACAGTCCCCAGATACTTTTGTGAGAACTATCTATGCAGGTGGGTAATCCCAAAAGGTTGTGGTATTTGTGCAATAAAGGACCCAGTACTGCTAACTTTTCTACATGATCCTGTAGTTAAAATTGTGACATACGATAGGAATTTTCACATTACAATCTGAATTGCTGTGATTCCTAAAAAATGAAACCTGGGGATGGGTATGATGCTTCCTGGATGAGAAAGCAGCAATTCCAACAGCTTTGATACAAGCACATCCASCCCAGGTCTGTCACCTTAAGGAACAGAATTTGGTCATGTCCTTTCCATGTGCTGTGTTTCTTTGTTAATGCCCTTCTGATCAGATTTTGTGAAGCATAAGATATAAAGTTAATTGTCCAGCTTTATTTAATAGGACTAGCATTAGTTCTGATTTAAGATACCACAGGGTTATTTTTTCTAATTATGAAGACATTGATAGAATTATTTATAATATTTTATTGACTTAATTTGTAATTATTTTTCAGTCTTATTTCTCTAATGCTTGGCTGACATGGTGTTTTATTTTAGATATGAGCTCATCAGCTTGTGTTTCTTGATTTTACTGTGTTAGGATTGTATCACATACGTGGCAGGGTTTTACATTYTGAGTTATGGTACCAGAATGTGCTTTTGTGCTTTTAAGTTACTTCCCAGTAATTCACAGTTTCAAGATGACTTTGTGAATAGTTTGTTTAGAAAAATGTTGCAGCATTTTTTTCTGTTAGCATTCCCTGCAGCCTCCAGCGTGAAGTATTGTATTATATTATAGAGAGAAACATGGTCCCGAAGATACTTGGGGGGAGGCCTCATTGTCTTCAGTTCTGATGAATAAATGAAACAGGATAAAAGATCTACTTTGAATTATAGACATTCTTCATGTTTAASAATGGCATTTTCAGAGTAGTTTTTCACCCCTTCTGAAATTTAAAAGCTCATTCAGAAGATATGATTGGAAAGCTTTGTATTCTTTAAAATAGAGGATTTGTAATAATACTTTAGAAACATGGGACTAAAATGTAAATTAAAGTATTTGTAATCTCTGTTTATTAAGTACTAAGTTTTAGTCATCTAAAACTGCAATTTTGGGAAGTACCTTTGTGGATGTTGCATATTCTAGTACAACTGTTAATGTGGATTTGATATTAATTTTATTTAGGTTTTTTTTTTTTTAAGCACAGTATGTCTGGTAATCTTTACATTTTTAATGTGACTATTTTTTAGGAAATATTATTTGCACTGTGCAGTGTGATGAAGCAGTTAAAGTGTTTACTGTACGGGGAACTTCATTTGAGGCTGCACCAGCAAGTGGTGGTAGTGCCAGTGTAGAAAAATGTGAGTATTTTTTCTGGGATACTGTTGTTTTAATGTAATAGAGTTGGTTTTGCTCACTGCATGGTGAAGTTTTGCAGGAGTATTTGTCAAAGAAAACTCTCATCATGTTAGCTTTATACTTTTAATACAGGTACTTGCACTTTTTAGTGATGCCTGTTAAGAGAAGAYAGGGATTATCTGCTCAATTACTTCATTTTCTTTGACCAGAAATGGAGATTATCTGTGCTGAAATCTGTGCTTGTTTCACTCACTGCCCAAACTTCTGCCACTGCAGAATTGAAACTTTAAGTAAGGACGAGTTACAGCTGTTGAATAACCAGATTGGTTTTCAAAACAAGACTGGGCAAAAATAGAAGTGTTTGGCTCTCCACAGTTTTGGTTTAATCATATTGCAATTGAGATAGGTCACTATATCATCAAGCTAAATCAGAGGCAGTTTACATTGATTTGAGAACACCCAGTTGTTGTTTTAGATCAGTTTTAACTATATCTGTTTAATTTGCAAATTAATGAAGCAAGTGTAGCTTTGGTAATAGAGAAATCCAATCAGAGTGACAAAGTAGCTGAGGTTGGAAGAGACCTGTAGAGATCATGTAGTCCAGCCCCATGGAGCATGAGTGTGTCCACAGGTAGAGACTTCACTACTGCTCTGSGTACCCTGTTCCACATTTGATCACCTCTGCTGTTTTTCACTCTAGGCCTTTTTTTGTAGCTTAGTACCTGCCTCTGAACCACCCTGAGATGGTGCTTTCTGACATCTATGGCTGTTAGAAAACAAATGTTACTGAAGTTAGCGTATTGCACTATCTGTGCATTGCCTGATTGACTTTGTTTGCCCGTGATGGTAAAAAGCACACTTCTTATGCTGGATTGGTATTAATGTACAACAGAATTAATTTTTGTGCACTTTGTACTGTAAATTACTTAAACACACCTGGTGAAAGAGGCTTAGTCAGAGCCACAGAGCAACTACTGAGAGTTGATAAAAGCTTGTGGTAGAATTGGTTATAGAAGAACAAACTTTGAATTAAGCTTAAGCTCAGATTTAAAATGTTGAAAACACATGCTTTATCATTTTTCTTGTGGATGTTTSGTTCATCTGGTGAATGCAGTGACCCCTCCACCACCTGTTGGGATCTCTGAATGGATTGAGCAGAAGCTGACAAAAAGCGATCGGCCAGAGCTCACCAGTGCCAAAGTGGTTGTATCGGGTGGTGAGTGGATAACATTAAAACCCTCTGATGTTGCATTTAAGTAATGGTACCTCATGCTTAAATAGTATCTGTAGCAGAACAYTGTAATGTGATACATTAAAAAGAAAAGAAGAAATTGTGATGTAATTCTGAGGGGCCACTGGGGAAGTACCAAACATGTATGTTTTGTAAAGAGGTACAACATGAGTTTAGCATATGCTGGGAGGCTTTGTAAGGACGTTGCCATGTTTGGTGAGTCCCTTTAAAATTTTAGTAATATGAAGTGCTTCTTGGATGGAAATCTATCATGTTGAAAGTTACTGCTGATCATTACAGTCAGTCTGAACATTATGTAATGACCTTAATGATTTTAAAACCCATTATGATTGTATTGGGCTCTTTCAGTATCACATGATGGGCTGTGATTTTTGCTGTATGCCTATGGCTAAAATGATTCCTTAGYTATCCCACTACAGTGTTTTGTTCCTGAAGCCAGCAGAGGGAGCACATATTAGTTTAAAAAATGCTGTTTCCCTGATTTTGGAGAATGCCCTTGATGGTGCTGCATGCAGGAAGTAAACAAGACAGAGTGGCGTTGGTTTATACATATGAAATATTAATGGCAAAGACAAAAGCTAAATCTCCAAATATTAAATACTGGTTAGTAATGTATCCAAAAATACCYTGTGCAAGCATATCTTTGAGTCTTTGCAAATGCTATTACTCATACACAAAGTTTGCATAGGCAATAAAAAAATCTTAAAATGTATTYTTTTTTTCTTGATGTTCTTTTGTTCTTACCTTTTAAGGGAGGGGTTTGAAGAGTGGTGAAAATTTTAAGTTGTTATATGACCTTGCGGATCAATTGAATGCTGCAGGTAAACTTGTTTTCCTGTTTTTCTCTAATCCTGTTTATTATATTTAAAAAGCTCACATTAAAACCAGGATTCATCTTCAAATCTTTTATTGTCATGTCTCCATCAAACTGTTGAAATGTTTTTAGTTTAGTAATAGATAAAGCTTTGTMAATTACATTTAAATGCCCATGTATGAAGCAAAATGCTAAACTGTAATATCTCCTGGTCTGAAATCTCCAGAACAGAAACTTGCAAACAAAAAGTGAAGATGTCRTAGCTCATTTTGAGGAGCTGACACTTTGTTCATACCTTCTTTTACGCTACTCCTTCAAAGAGTCCCATTCACGCTGTTGTAGTGCGAGGGATTCTGTCCTTTTGCTGTGCTTTTGTATTAACAGGAGAAACCATATACAATGTTTCAGCAAAGTATTTTATAGAAAGTTTGGGAAAGATGGAGGAACTGATTGCTTCAATGTTTTAACTCCATTAGTTTTAGCTTTTGCATGTGTATAAGTGTGTAGTTTTACATGATTGGCTTAGTTTTTAAATTGGTCTCTTTGCTAACTAAAAGTCCATATGGCATTTTCAAGTTTACTTTGATATTTTTCTTTACCATGCCTGACTTTTGAGATTCACAGCAATACAAGATGGCACATATGTTCTATTCAGACTTGAAGGAACGTTTTGGGAAAGCATTTATGGGAAAATCTTCTTTTGACAAAGCAGTGAGAAAAAAATCATGGAAATATGCCAGATTGAAATCCTTGGTTTTAAGTATATGGCCCTTTGGTGCTGGGAGTAAGGATTTCCTGTTGCTTATGAAGTGCATTAGCACTTAGTATTTGGAAGTTTCTAGCTAGTGGTATAGAGAGGGATTACCATAAGAGCTTTTAAGAGGGAAGTTTTTAAATATGTGCCCTTAGAGTGTGGGACTCTTCAGTAAAATGCATGGGCTTTTATGGTGATATAAATTTGGCTCACAAATATTTTAAAAGAAAACATTGGAAATATTTTCTTTCAACTAGTTGGAGCTTCCCGTGCAGCTGTTGATGCTGGCTTTGTTCCTAATGACCTGCAAGTTGGACAGACGGGCAAAATAGTAGCACCAGTAAGTATGGAAATCYCTCTCCTAGAGCTGGGATGTTTTCTAGCATGCATTTCCCTTCAGAGCAAGCACTTGGAGATGAGCTGAGTCTTAATACTGAGCCTAGCAGGAACATCATAATGTGCCCACTGTGATACTGTCACTTGAGCATGCATTTACAAAGTGATGGAAGCAAGCKGAGATGGAAATCTCTCCTTTGGGTCAGTCGGATGTGTTCTAATATGGCTTTGTCAGGGGTCTGCATGCTGGATTTTTTCATAGTTGCCTGAACTTTTTTTAGCWTCCTAGCAGCTGGCATTGATATGCTAAAAGATGTCATTACTGACATAAACTCAAAATTATATCAATCCATGGCTGCATCTCTGGTAATTGTGTGTTCTGGGTTTTTACATGGGATGATTTAAAAAAAAAAACCTAGTAACTGTTACTGGATTATTGCAGTATAGTCAGAGCAAAATTTTTGGAAGAAATTAAAGTGGAAGAAATCTAGGCGGTAAATAATCTACAGATTTCCTGCTGTAGAGTGGAATACCAAGAAGGACAGATTCTGAGTGGCTTAATAACATGCTGCACATCCTCTTCTGCTATTTCTGCATCCCAGTGTAACAGGGAACTGATTTCTRTGTCTTTTGGTATCTGTGTAGGATTTTGTCACACATAAGTCTGAGACTTCTTTCATTCTCCTTTATGATCTGAAGGCATGCAAGGAAAAATGTAGCCAGAAAAAGCATATTTGAATGTTTGTAAATAAGAAGATACAAATGTAGCTCACCTCAGTGTAGGAGAACCTACAGAGATGTGAAGATCTGTCAGGGGTACTCTGAGTTTCACACTGGAGTAAAGGTTCAGCCTCTCAGTAAGCAGTTCTTTGTGTATGGTAACAGAAGGCACCAAGGAGCAACTTTCTACTTGTTAATGGTTTAACGAGACAGAAAGGAAGAGGGAGCTGGAATGTAGTAGAGAAACCACATTTCAGCTGCTGCATTTACCAAATCATAATAATTTAAATAATACTAGAAAGCTGTGCATATTCAAAGCCTTGATAGGATCTGAAATATTTTGCTTTTGTACCGTTGCTGCAAATTTAAGAAATTCAAACCATGACCATTATTTTTCCTGTAAAACATCCAACAGGATAGAGCAATACTTGGATATCAAAGGCAAGAACTTGTGTTTCTGTTGTCAGCTCTGTCTCTTGAACAAGATGTTTTGTGCTTCTGATTTCTGCTGTCTTGAGTTGTGGGTAGGGTTTGCTATTTTTCTCGCAGTCTGCATCAGGGGCCATCTGATGATAACCCTATGGGGCTGAGTGGAGTTATTGCTAGGCATGCTGATGTTTAACCTGTAAATCTACAACAAAACACCTTCTGAGAAGCAGACCTACTGATAAAACTAAGGTCATTCCAAAATCTTGATAGCCRTGATATTAACCTCTGCTATGTAAGGAAATTTGGATTATAATATGGATTATAAATGCAACCCTAACTCTCTGTTTACTAGGGTGTCAGCTAAATGTCATTTAACTGYGTTTTGAAAGGGCAGGAGATGAGAGTAACAATCCTTAGTTCTTCACTACCAAATATTCATTAATGAGGTGGAGAATATTAATTTGAAGACAGCTCAGCTCTGGTTTGTGTGTTAAGGCTCAACAATGAATATTTTTTCCAGAGTCAAGGCCATATAAACAATTGTGTTGAAACAAAAAAGGCTGGTTTTTGATGATGGTACAATGCTGTATTTTGCCACAGATGACCCATGTGAGAGTCATAAGAACATAAAGCCACATCATAGGATCACATCAGTGTCGTCATTGTCTTCTTCTGGAGGATTGTTAAATAACCTTTAGTCAGGACTGATGAATGAATGTAAAACTGTGGTGTCATCGATGATCTAAACTGGCACAACTGCATGCTGCTCCATCTATTTGTCCACAGGCTGATGCATTTTTCTCTCATCTCATGTCTTTACAAATATTTTTTAAATAGTGAATTGTGCAGAGTACTGGAAATTATGTGCCTCTTCCTTCAAGTTGTTCAGATATTYAGTCTGGATCTTAAAATACATGCAAGGATAGCATTCAGGGGCTTAGAAATATGGAAGGTACTATATGTTAACTGTAATGAAAGTACAAGTTGAACTGGTACGAAGCCCACMGAGTTGCTGATGAGAGGATTTAATTTTTCAATGTGCTGGACAGGTATCTTAAATATGAAGCTGCTGAAAGCTACCAGTTCTTCATTTAACATTCCTAATTCTACTTGACTGTTTTTGGTACTTCAGAAAATTACTCTCTGCAGTGGAAGATAGAGTTGAAGAAGGAGTGGAACTGAGCTTTTTYGATCAGGTCAGGATGACACTGGCTATTTTAGCAGTTCTCAGAAGATGCTGCTTTTTCTGTGATGAGACTTGCTTGGTGTCAGTAGTTAAGGGAGAGCTTGTGCCATTGGATCTGGAGAATTGCAAAGTAGGTTTGTACGTTGGTCAGAGTAGCTGAGAGCTGAAGTTGGTGTTCAGTTGAGCTACAGTTGAATGGGGGGTGCCCTTCTGGGTGTGTGGGTTTTAAGCAGGGGATGAGTTTCAGATGGAAGAATCTCTTGGAGTCTGATTCACGCTTGTTCTCCTGTGCAGCTGTTGGCTTCTGATGGGAAAGTATCTTCGTGTGTGCTCTTAAACTTCTATTAATAGTCTCTTGCCTGGTCTCAGTGGAGGATTGGAATGCCTTGTTTTCCAGGACTCTGGAATTGGGTCRGTTTTGAGACTACAGAGGGAGAAGGGTTATTCACAAGCTCAGGAAGCTTCTACTGCTTTTTCTGTGTGACTGCTGGGGGCTGTTTCTGTGCTTATTGCTGGGTAAGAAGATAATGGTCTAAAAGGGCTGCTTATTTCTTCCCCTGTGCCTTCAGTTGTGGATTTGGGGAAGGAGGGSTAATTTTGGTCACTAGTACTTCATAATTCTGTGACTGGCTTCAGTTTATAAAAATGCAGCCCAGACAATGCATCACAGGACCCAAGAAGCTCASAGCCACAGCAGCTTTCCAAAATGCTGAGGTATTGATACATGAAAACACTGCCACTCAAGGAACAAYTGGAGTTCATTTTGCTTAAGTGATYGAAGAACACAGTTAATTAAAGAGCACRGATTTCACCTTGTGTCTGTTTGAGCCCTGGTTCTACACAGCACATCTGCTCTTCTGAAATAGCCTTGGACTGTTACACTTCAAGGTTTTGTTCATGTTGATGTTTATGCACATTGTTGGGTTTTGAGTTGATCTTTGGCAATTTTTCTCCTGTACAATTTTATTCCAGTTGTTAAAATCTTCAGTGTATATTTTTTGTTTCTGTTAGTTCCTTTTTTATCTGTTGATTTCAGGTGATTGCAGCTCCTATTTGAACATTCCATTTCATGAAAGAGAAGGCAGATTTGAATTATTTGATGAGATGGAAGGAAGAAAATTTTTAGACTTAAGTTGATCTATTAAAATAGAAAATGTTTTCTTCCTAATTAAAAAAAAACAGTTTAGTATATTCAGTGTCTTTAATCAGTGACAATCATTTTAGTATATTTTTTACAATTAGAAGCCATTTTTCCCCACTATTTCTTATATGCAGGTATTCTGGAGAAAAATGAAATTCAGTTCTCAGGTTAAGTACTGTACGTAGTTTCTGTTTAAGAAAGAAGCCCTTGTAAAAATGTTCAAATACGTTGGWTTTGGATAAAAATATCCTTCTTATGAGTGCCTGCTACTAAATATAACTTACCTACTAAATAGTTAAGTTAGAAAATACTAAATTCCCTACACAAATCAAGCCACCACCACCCCAGAGTAAATGCTATTGTAAGATAAGAAGTTTGAAATAGTCAGGGGTGTTAGCATTCACAGGAAAAATCTTCCCAGTTCTTTCTCTCATGTTTACAAAAAAAAAAAAAAAAAAAAAAAAAAAAAAAAAAAAAAAAAAAAAAAAAAAAAACAAAAAAACCAAACATGTGAGGGGAAGAAATAAATAATTTTTTTTTCAATGGAACATGAATGCTTCATTTATTAGTTCAGTATGAGCTTTGCTTACCCAAGGCTTAATTAGCAACATTTCCAACATGCAAAGCAATATATAATCTTTCTCACAAACATGTTTGTCTAATAGTTAACAAAAAATAAACTGATTTGTGAGAAAAGGAAAGCAACTGCTTTGAACCTTTCAGAGGTTCTTTTGGTCTCTGACCTCTGCAGTGCAGGTTGGTGAGGAAGAGGCACCGGGGGTGCCTGATGTTCACTGACATCAGGGGATCCGATGCTRTTGAGCCAGCTGGGCTATGAAAAGTGCATTTCAGGGCTGCTGCTACTGGGTGGGACCTGCAGACCTCCTTCTGGAGCTGCATCCATGATCCAGCTGGGAATTCCTRCAGCAATGCCACCAGGCACCTATCTTCAAATGCCCAAACTGCTCTCATGGTTTCCCAGGTTTTCCCTTGCATCTTATTCTAATTAATTATATCCTTCCTTCAGCTTTTGAAGGAAGATGGGGTTGTACTGGSATTWTCTCACACTCAACTTCTTGTCCCCWGGAAAAAACCAAAATCTCAATGACACTGAGAGGTGTTTTTTATGGCAAGTGTGTGTTTATATTGTTACCCTCCGACCTTGTGAAGGATCAGCTGCTGCCTGAAAGGCGTCCTTCTAATTTAATCTCTTCAGAGTTCAAATGATCCCTCTTCTAAAATTAGTGCTCTTTCAGGGTCTAACTCTAGAACTGCCTTAGTTTTTGCTATAAGATTTCCTAGCCMGCAAAACAACTTTTTTTTAGAAGTTTTTTATTTWWTTTTTTTTTWATTTTAAGKTGTTCCATTTCTKYTGTCTTGTTACTTTCAACATTGGGCACAAAACACTAACAGATGACCAGAAAGTGAGGTGGAAAACTCAGGAAGGCAGAAGTTAGAAAATATGTAATGTAGTAATAATTGACACTGGATGAAATGATTGCACTAGAAATGTGATATGATTGCACAGAAGGCAGGTGCATGTGCTGAGAAACCTCAGATGAGCAAGGCAGATGGGAATTCAGTGTAGTTCTGATATGATGGCCAGGAGGAAACTGCTTGGCTTCACTGCTTCTGCTTCAGTTTCATGCTAGTAGCTCTCTGGCTGTAATAGATTGAAGGAACTTCAAAAGGGAGGCAGATTTACAACTGTCAGGAATTGACAGTAATAATGAGGGGAAAAGAGGCATCTTAGAGGTGCAGCTTCAGGTGAGATGCTGAAAAGTGAGATGTTGCTTCAGTTGAAAAGCACCAAAATTGTGGAAGAACAGTGGAATTCTTGTTGCTCTCTCTCTTCTACAAGAGGATGGGATGCTTTCTGAGCCTCTCTATGCCCCAGTATTTGACTGGGCATCTCTTTCACTGCAGTGAATGGCTTTTTAGCACTTACTAGTTGTCATCTTACCTTGGGAGTAGCAGGAAGGGAGAGGCACAGCATTACCTACAGTTAACATAATTCCTGTATTTTGTATTTCTTTGTAATAAGTGGATGCTGACTGTCCTGGAGTGTTACTTCCTATCGCTTTCCTAGGGATCCTTTGCTTGTTCAGATTGGCATATCTGTTTCCCTTCATCCTCTTGTGAGGAAGCATAAGGGAAGTGAAAGAAAGCACATTTTATTTTAGTATTTTTGTTCTTTTTTGTTCTCTGGCTCTTACCTAAAATCACTAACAACAGAACAAACTAATTAGTTCTCTTGGCATCATGCGAATTGTTACACCTCTTGTCTGGATTGTACTTATTTAAAAAATGTTTTAGTCTTTGCTTATCAATGATAAGATCTTTATTACTTCCTAATTTGTTACACATACAAGGGAATATTGAGATACCAAAGTTCCTCTCTTCAAAAGCATGGTACATAATTTCTGCTGTGGTCAGCTCACTGCTTTGCAGGAATGTGTTATTTGTACATCAAGTTTGTGGGTGTTATTAACAGACCAGCAGGTGCACTTTGCATGGTATAAATGGCTGGGGCTGTTAGGTAGGTAGCAGATGGGAATAGCATTGGGAAAACCAACTGTGCTTGGGAAATTGTTTTTGGAATATCTCCTCTGATAATTCACTATTGTTGAAAAGTAGCTTTATAGTGGTAAACTTTAGAGAGCTGTTTGTATGCAGCTGGGACTGAATTTACAGACTGTCTTTCTCTGACTTGCTAAAAAGCTAAGGATTGACAACCCCTTTCATCCTGCATTATCCAGTGTAGCTTTTAACTCCAAGAAAACTATGTTCACAAATTGATGCTCTGCTCCTTTGGGGTTGGTGCAGAAACATTAAATTGTACTAAAATATTCATATGTGAGTGCATTTAGCTGAAAGCAATTGATGTGCTTTTCCCTGGAGAGAGGRGAAAAAAATTGCTGTATGGCCCTGCACTCCAGCAGACACCCTAACCACGCTTAAGAGTAATTACATAGCTTGGCTGATCAAAGGTTCTTAAAGTGAAAAAGAAACTGTAGTTGGGCTCTAGTTTAGTAATGTGTGCTTCTTGAACAGAAAGTGTTCAGYTGCATCAAAGCAGTACATACTGGAGAAGTGTGTGATATGCAGTGTAATAGAGATGAACTTCTGTCACACTAGAAAATATTTTATTGGGTTAATAGCTTGTAATGGGAAGGAATCTCTTGTACAAAGCCATTTTGATCACAAAGATTTCTTTCTAATTTCATTGTCCTTTCACTCCTGCAAAGAAAATAAAATATCTGATTTGCCTTTAAAAAGAATGTGCATGCCAGAAGGGTTTATTAAACTGACCAGTTTAAAAGCATGCCATTGGTAGGATGATAAATTGATGTGCATTGGAGGTTTTCAGCATAATTCAAAAATTGTCATAAAAATCAATAGCAGCTGACAACATGCTTGCAAAGCAGCTACCTCAGCTTGTGGGGCACCTGTGGCTGCACCGTGGTCTGTCACAGCACCCTTCAAAGGCACTGAAAGGGGCGTTGAAATAAAAACTGTTGTAGTTCTTTTAAGCAAATGTCCCTTAACTGCCCCAAGGCAGCCTAAGGCATGTTTAAATATTCTCATAAGTATAAATGAAGTAATAATCATATGCCACAAATTATTCCATAAATAATTGGAAGAGTCTGTATGCACAGGAATATTGGTAATGCAATCATCCACATAYAGAACTCTTGTGCATTTATCCAAACAGCATGGAACTGTATGGATTCAGCAGCCAGATGTGCAGATTTGTGCAGTGTGCCAGTGTATAAGCTGGGTATGTTTGAAGCTGAAATAGAGTTTAGGGAATAGCTAAAGAGGTTTTTTTCCAATTTAATGATTATCATGCAATGACTTGTTTGGTCCATTTGGTGTCCTGTGCCATGTGTTCCCTCCATTCTGCCCTTCCTTGCCATCAGCTCTCTTCTCTGGTCCTTTTCCTGTGCTGATGTCTGCCAGCTACCTCATAAAAAATTACTTGTGGCATAGCTGTGATGTATGTACAGTATTTCCGGTGTGAAATGAAGTTACTGTGAGCAAAAACAATTTTCTAACCTGATGTCCATGTCCTTATGCCACCAAACTTTCACTTTCTTTACTTCATTTGCTTTTGGAACTTCATTTGTATGAGACAGTGCAGTGMCCCCCTTGGTCTGGAATGTGTGTGCTGTTGTGTTGCCCATTCTCAYGTGACACAGAGCTGGCAGCAGCCCTCCAGTGAAAATCTGCCCGTGCCCAGCACCAGGGAGTTGGTAAATGCTGCTCCATGTCCTGGACTTTGCTGTAAGTGCCTGTAACTGGGGGCTGTGGATCAGCTGCCTGACAGCAGTAATTAGAGCAGCTTCCAGGGTTCCAAAAAGCTGGAACTTGAAGTTGGTGTAAAGCCATGTGTGGCCCCTGAGAGGTGCGACCCAGGCTCCGATTCATCTGTTCTGTGCTTGCCGTGGGTCTCCTGGCCAGATGAGCTCTCAAGGACTGTGAGCCCCTTCCAGAACTTGCTGAGCTCTGTGCTGCCATGGCCCAGCACRCTCTGGAAGGGACTCTGCCCTGGGGTACCCAGCTGCTTTCTGCTTCCCTYCCTCACTGGCTTCCCAGGGCTTGGGGCTACAGTCCTGACCTGGGACTTTGAACTCTGCCACAGCAATGGTAGGACTCAGCAAAAGGCTGATAGAAGTTAGTGATTTCAGGGAAAACATAAAAAGAAGGTTATTACTCTAAAAATAAATAAGGATTTGAATTTCTCAATATTTTATGACCTCTCTGGATGACAGTTGAATTTTCTTCGTGGACAGCAGTGAACAGTCCTGAATCATTATCATTTAGACATTGTGGGTCCTTTGTGTCTCTTCTACTGAACTGTAGAATAGATTAAAACTAATATTTAAGCAGTCAGGTCTCTTTTACAGCATAGAACTGTTGTAAGGACCCTGCTGTCCTGAGTGTTTTCTGTATGAAAGCATTGCTGAGGTGATAGAGCTGACTGAAAGGACCAGTTGTCTGAGCCAGGAAGCCAAAAGCACACAACCTAGCATGCCATGGCCTAGATGCATAAAAACTGCTTTTAGACAAGCCTGGTGATTTACAAATGTCCTTTTAATGAAACATCCTTGTCTTTCCTAGATATTTTAATAGAATATATTCACAGGCATCTGGCTCCTGGTTAGCTGGATTCTTTCCAAAGACTGAACTTCACAATGTTAAGCAGACTGATAAGAGTATCTGGTAGTCTGGATGACTGGCACTTAATGAATTGCACTAAAAAAAAATCAAATTACAGTAATGTGTCTTTAAAAAGAACTTGTATTAAAGACATCATGATAGAATAATTYCTCCTGTAACATCTGTTCTTTTATTTGGTATAATTAAAATATTGCATTCTTACCATGCGTTCTAATGTGGACRTATTATGTTACATTGCAGCTGTGGTTAAAATGGATTGACCTCCAACAGTAATCCACTTGGTAAAAGCCTACTGAGGCCAAGGAGTTCCTGAGTGTGTTCACCAGCTGTGTGGTTTTGTGGAAGTACATGGACTAGATTCCGTGTTTCAATTTCAAAGGAAGAGGATTGATAGGAAATACTTCATTCCTGCTTTGTTTCTCCTCCCCTTCAGTTTTTACAGGAGAGAGCTTTTGTATAAAATACAGAAAAACTTCATAAATTTCACTTATCTATTCCTATTTAAAAACCCTATATAATGGACAGTCTGTAGCTGTAGAGACATCAGAAAGCAATCATCTTTTTTTCTTTAATTGATGTAATGACTGAGGTCTGCATGGCAGAAGCATCTGGGGTCTGTGTTTGAACACCTTGGTTTGCCAGTCTCCTCTGTAGGTCTGTGCATGTCCCACAGCTGGGCTTGGCTCTGCCATACTAAAAGCCACTTAGCTGTAATATAGTTGCAGCTGCACAGATTGTTTTTGACCCTCTTAACCTCCCTGGCCCCCAAAATTATTTATTGAATTAAATGAGATTTATATTTTCTTAGATATGGAGTACCCTTGGTATTTTTAAAAAAGAAATTGTGTTAGCATTTGAAGTTGTGTCTTTTCTAAGCAATTGTGAAGTGCCACCTTTTGACTGCTTTTGACAGATGAGCCCCTAACAAAATCTATTTGTTAATTTTTTGTTATCAAATGAGTTGGTGAAAAGTACTTTCTTCAGTTTTCTTCTGTAATATTAGTTAGCTAAAGAGTGCAGCTCTGATTGCTGCTTGTGGTGCTAGAAAAACTGTCAGGGAACTGAAATACACTTGGTTTTGGRTAGGTGATAGAATGGATGACTTACAGCCCAAAGAGAAGTCATACCATACGTTTCAGCTGTGAATAAAACGGCCGATACAGATCTCTTTACTATAAATTTTCATCTCTGGAATGTTAGACTCTTTGGAGATGTGCAGCTGGGAGCCCCAAACTGTAAAGATGTTGGTGTACATGTACTCTGTGTGAGTGAAGGAAAGCTTCAGGACACATGGAGGGCTGGGGTAAAGAACACAAGCTGCAGGTGTGCAGTGCACCAGCCTGCTTGGGTACCTCAAATGGTTATCCTGCTCTGGGAAACCTTTCAAAGGTTTAACACCCGAATTTCAGCTTTGTGCATTCTCTTTTAAAGGCTCTGAAGGGCTTCATACAAAAGCCTTGGTTGCTCTTCTAGGCATTATCCATTTGCAGATTACCTTGCTTARTATTTGCACTGGGAATGTCCAGGATCATGGATGACATGGATTGCCCTGTCCTTTAGATGAGAAGTGTTGTGGCTTTGATGCAAACTTTATTTTTTTATCCCTCATCTGTCTTTGCCAGCTGCTCCTTTGGGATCCTTCTTTTGCAGTCACATTGCATCCACAGGTGGGGAAGGGGACCAATCATCAACTGCCTTTAGTATTGAAAACTACTGTAATGTAAAAACTACTGCATGTAATTGATTTGGATTAAGGTTTGTGAGAGCTTACTGAGACTGTGCTGTGGTACCAAAAATGCCTCTCTCGTTTTTTTTTTCTAGGAACTTTATATTGCTGTGGGAATATCTGGAGCAATCCAACACTTGGCTGGAATGAAAGACAGCAAGGTATGTAAAGGTGGATGTACTAGAAAAGGTTTTTGAGGAAGGAAGTGGGTTGACTCCCTTGCTTTAGATGGTTTTCTGATTTTCTGCTGCTGTGAAACATGCTTTGACAAAAAAAGCTAAGTACGGCAAAAATCTCAAACAGTAGAAAAATCTTTGCACTACAACCCAAAGTATCAGTAGAAGCAGCTAATTGACTTTGTTTAAAAAAAAAACCCAACCCAAAGCACATATGCCTGAATTCTATACAATAGTTCCATTTGCCTTTATTCCAGACTATGACATACTAATTCATGCATAACAATGCGCAATTTGAATTATGAACTTACTATTCCATAAAGTAAAAGATGTCTCTGACATTCCTGCATTTAGCCATTCAAATGGAAACCTGCTATAAAATGGCAGTAAAACTTTAAAAGGTTTAACTCGTTAGTTGCCAAAGCAAATAATCCAAAATTGGAATTGCCAGTTTGGTTCACAGTGCAGTGTTTGGAAAGAGGAGCAGAGTTACCTGCTGATTGATACTATCAATTGCCAGACATCAAAAACTGGAGGTACTGCCTCCCTATAATATTAAAAAAAAAATACGTATTTGTTTTCTTTTTCTATTTTCAGGGAAAGAACTTAACCAAGCCACAACTTTGAATAGTTTATAAAGCTGAGGAAAAGGGTTGCAAAACTTTGCAGGTAGTTTCTTGTGTTTAACCAGCGAGAGACCAGGGAGTTTGTGACTGGTAACTGTCCTCACAAACAGCCTGTGTGGTAGGATGATCTCTGCTTTCTTACAATTTTTTTCTTTCTCATGTATTATTTAAATATTTTAGGGGGGGAATCAAGTAAGCTTTCTAAAGTAGGGATTCCAGYGGTGTTAGGATTAGTTGATGCAGTGAAGAAAAAACGACCAAATTCAAAATGTAAGGGTGAATGATGGGCAGGGGTGAAAGCTGCTAGTGAGGAGTGGGAACTGTAGCAGTGCATTCCCAGTGGCTTTAGTGGAAGTGTTGCCATCGTGTGTGGTACTTGCAGTGTAGCAGAGGGAGAGTCCAGGGGCAGCACTGCTGCCATGGCCACCTTGGCTCCTCTGGACACTGCTGGGCCACAGTGGCACAAATGTCTTTGTTTTGAGGAACCTGTCTSCAGCTGTGCCCTTGGGTGAGGGAGGAGATGGGCACGTGGGATGAGCAGCAGCCACAGACTGAGAACTGGGTATTGAAAGCTTCTTATGACTCGAGCTGACCCTTTCTGATTTTATCTGCTGCCTTATCTAAGACTGCCAGCAACACTGGGAACTTCTGACTTGAAATGCCASAATTTCCTTTGATATAAAAATACTGAGCAGTGAGATTATCCTGTACTATGACAGCAAAATGGCTGCCACGTTTGATATTCTGAGATAATCTCCTAATAAGGACAGATGAAATCTGTTGATATGAGATGCATATTTAATCCTTCCATGTCTCAAATATCTCATAGTTTTTTTAGTGTAAACAAATGTGTGTGTTGTAAAATTCAGATTTAGTTATTGGTATTTGCAATGTGTTCTGCCATCCTTTTAGCTAAAGCATTTAGGTGGTGTAGTTATGGAAAATATCCTGTTTTCCCAAACAAAGAATTATGCAGCTGTGGGAGCTCTCTGGAGCATCCCCTGTCCTCCCTGAGCACTCTGAATCTGGCATGGTGAACTTGTACACTTCAGGATATGTTTTCCAAAGCAGTTAGATGCTTTCTACCAAGTGAAATGTATAATTTATTTGTTCTTTTACAGCAAGGTAGAAAATCCAGCTTTTGAGGAGACCTGGAGAATGGTTGTTGCTTTCTTTCCTTATTTCTAATTTCCTCATGAGACAGTTCCCGTATCTTTTCTTTCTCAGAGATTTAACTCACAATGTTCTGTTGTGAGCAATGTGAGGCTTTTGCTGCTTACCTGAGTGAGCAGCGAGGTAGGGAACCAAATCTTRCCAAAGTTCCTTCAGCTAAAGGAGGCAGAGGAAGAACTAGACTGCCAAACCAAAGCTTCAGGTAGTTTTGCAAGCAACTGATGTTAAATATTTTTGTGCTAAGGACAGAGCTGGCAGCCCCTGTGATGCCACATGCCTTGTCTGGGCCTCAGCATCAGCCCCTGTGGATGGTTCTGCAAGGCATGGCAGGGCCTCAGYAGGGTCAGAGAAAGTCTTTACTGAGCCCCTATCCTTGGGGATCACAGCCTGGATTTGCTTCCTGCACTGCAGCTTGTCAGGGGAGGCTTGCATTTGCAAACAGGGGTAACTGAAATTAAACCAATAAAGCTCTGGGGGAAACATTTCAAGGGCAGCATTGCTGCAGCACTTGCAGGTCTTTGGCTGTGAGCTGGCAGAGGGTAGGGGCAGTGCTCTGCTCTGGGTACTGTCTGCTTGCATGTTTGATGGGGTCCTTTGCAGGGACTCTCAGGGGACAAATGGCCTGCCAAGAAATAACATTTCTGTGGGCCTAAAACCACAGGGTTTGTAAACTTTTCTCTTTGAGTTACTGCCACTTGSCCCATGCTTACTAAGCCATTAATTTTGTTGGACAAGTACTTTCTGCAGAGGGAGTAAAACAGACAYGTGGTGTGGCCAGTAAGTGCCTCAGCTGCCTGTTGGGTTAGAGCTGCCCCAAATCATTGTTCCCATTGGCAGTGTGGAGGTGGGCAGGCACTGCCCCAGTGCTGTGCTTTGGGCCCCTGCTCGGTKTAAGGCTCCTTCTGTGAGCTGCTGCGTTCAGCTGAGAATTCTTTCCCCTTCCCCTGTGGAGTGCTCCCCATCCTGTTGCAGATTTTGATGCAGACACTGCCCCCCCGCCACTCCCCCCAYCCCACTTATTCTGCTGGAAGCTGTCACAGGCAACAGGATGATTTACTTGTAAGGCAGAATTGAAACCAAGACGTTTTGGGGATTATTGTGTTGGGATTTATGCTGTTTTCTACTGTCTGACAAACAAAATGCTGTGTCCCACTGAAAGTACAGAGGCCTTTGGGCAGGGCTTTGTTGTGCTTCTTGTAACTGCTGCCTCCAGGTTAGTCCTGCAATGGTGCAGTTTAGAATGTGCAGATAACCAATCCTTTGTAGTCTTTTTTTTAGACGTTTCAACAGGGAAGGATAGCAGAGACACATATGATGAGCAGGGAAGGGAGTGGGGTTTGCATTTTTTTTTAAGAGGGATTTGTGGTATGTGGAAGGAGGAGGTGCTTGTTTTTGAAATGGAAAGAAAAAAAAGTTAAATGTCTTCTCTTCTGTTTCTGGGGGTTTGGAGAGAATAGAGCCTATTTCCTGGCTAAGACCTGGCACTGTTATCCAGCCCCAGAGGCTGATCAATATCTAGATTCACATGGTTCTTTACCTTTGCTTGCAGACCATTGTTGCTATCAACAAGGATCCAGAAGCTCCAATTTTCCAAGTGGCAGACTATGGACTGGTAGCAGACTTGTTTCAGGTGAGGCTAAACTTGATGTGCAGGGTAACTCTGGGAGAGTTGACAGGRGCTTATGTAATATAATCTGATGAGTGTTAACGATGTCTGTGTGAAAGTGTCTGCTTTGGGTTAAGAATTTGCTTTCTGATGCCATGATTTGCATGCTTAAAATGTAATCCCTGCAAGTAGATTGTGCTGGGGGGTGTCACAGCCAGCCTGCCTCGATTCTGGTTTCCTGAGGTTTAACCATTTTGGAAATAACTGCACATAGGTGCTTGCATGTATTTTTAAGCTTCATGAAGTTTGAGAGTAGAGAGCTGGCAGGAAGAGTGTTTATTTCTGCCTGGGCTTGCTGCCTCATTGAGTGATGCCTAGGAGGAGCTTGCAGTTCCCTCCTGGAGCCCTGAGCAGTGAGCCAGCCCTGTCCCACTGCCTGTGTGTCACTGCCTGTTGTGTGGCCACACGTGTGAGTGGTGGGAGTGCCGTGGCTCTGTGGAGAACTGGGCACAACTCTGCCAGCACTTAATGCCATTGCTGAAATAATGCCTGCTGGCTCCATGGTGAGCACGGGCCTCTTTGCAAGCCAGAGACAAAGTCACATTCTGAAGAAACACCATGYAGACAATTTCCTTAATAAATTTTGTACGAATGCATTATTTCCACCTAATGGAAATGTAGCTCTCTTAAATAATTAAGAGGCTTTATTCAGCAGGAGAGAAGTGGGGAGTGCTGTGAGCTGGGGTGACCCACAGCCCCTGGAGTGGTGTGCTGGGTGGGAGGGTTGGCAGCGTAATTGCAGGGCTGGGAACTGCACAGGGCGAGTTTGAGGGCGTTAGAGGGGAACATGCACTACCCTGGCACTGGTGTTTGCAGGCGGTGCCAGAGATGACGGAGCTGCTGAAGAAGAAGTGAATGCTGAGGCCAGGACCCTGCACTGTGGAGTAAGGACAAATAAAGGATTTTACTGGAAAGAGGTGGGGTCACTGTGGTGTTGGGACGGTTTTGTATTGGTTTTTTTGGGGTTTTTTTTTTTGGTGGTCAATTGCATGGCACATGGAGTGGTGGGGTGGAAGAAAATAAGACAGGTAAGAAAAGAATGTAAGAGAGGGATACAAGGCAAGAGGCAGCATGTATTATTTGTCAGTGTTTATTCCCATCTCCACACCCCTCCCAGCCATGCTCAGCCCCTGGGTAGGGTCAGGCTGGGGGGTCAGAGTGGGGAGCGAGGCTGGGCCCAAGCTGTCCAGCAGCTCTGTCTTGCCCCCGGGCACTATGGGGCTCTGCTGGCCCTGGACTGGTGGAAGTTCCATGGTGTCCCCAGCAGAGTCTGCGTGTCCCTCCAGGCACTGTGGGTCCGTGTTGGCCTAAGACTGCTTGAAGGTCCACTGCGCCCAGATGGCCACCATAGGTCCCAGTTGGCCCAGAGCTGAGCTCAGGGCAGGTAGGTCATGTACCAGAGATAGTGGTGACCAGAGGCGATGCTGGCCTCGCCCTGGGCTGGTGGCCATTGCAGAAGATGCCACAGGTTGCCTTCAGCACTGCCACCTTGCCTGTGGCAGCTCCACGGGCCAGTGCAGTGCACGTGTCCTGCACAGGAGTCCCCATTCCCCCAGGACGGCCCTATGCCTCAGGAACCCTGCCCAGCCGTGGCTCTAGGGGCCCCAGTGCCCCATACTTCTCCTCAATCACTGGGGCACCCTGGGGACAGTCGAGGAGGGGCTTGAGCTGGAAGACATCMAGACTCTCCTGGTTCCTGCGGTTGTAGACACTGAGCCGGTGCCCCAGGTCAGGGCTGGCCCCCACCGAACCCGCTGGGCTGGGCAGCTTCAGGTTGACAGGATCGAGCCCCTTCTGTGCCAAGCAGGCCTCTTCCGACAGGGAGGAGAGCAGCTCCTGCACCACGGCGTGGGCCACGCGCTGCCGGGCGGGTGCCAGCTCAGGCCGTGGCCCTGCGGTGGCCTCAGCGGGCTCCTCGCAGGCCGTGCTGCAGTCCGGGGATGAGCCCAGGGTCTGGCTGCTCTCGCTGCAGCCCCGCGTGCCCGAGCTGACCGTGGAGCGCGATGCGCTGCCCGACGTGATGCTGGCAGAGGTGCCGGTGCTGCCCAGGCGCAGCGGCACCTCCACCGTGAACAGCTCCGACGAGATGTTGGGCCGGTGCACGTCGATGGCAGCCGTGGTCACCACRCAGATGGCAGCCTCGGGGACTCCGCTGTCTGCAGGGACAGAGCACAGAGGCAGCTGAGAGCTGGGCAAGCGGGCAGGGACGGGTGTGGGGAATGGCTAGAGGGGTGTATAGAGAGCTAGAGAGAGCTCCGTGTATAATGCTTTGTACCTATGTACATAATATCCATGTACATAAAGCCATGGGAGACACACATGCTCTCTAGTATCCCACTTTAATCCATCTATATATACAGTACCACATCCCTTTTCTCTATAAGAATCTTTGCTGTATAGAGGGGGAACAGCTGTTGAGGGATACACAGCTCTAACTTACACTGTATACCTATGTGTGTGTGTGTATCCAGTCACTCCCACACACAAACACCTAGWGGTTTAGTCATGAAGTTAAGGGGTATGTATGTATGCATAGGGAACTGCAGCTATAATCCATTCTGCCTGCTTATGGACATGGAGAGTCTATAGGTACCTACAGGCCATAGTCCCTCCCTTTAAGTACCTGGAACAGCTACAGCTACATCAGCGTGCAAACATCAACACCTCCTTCAGCTGTACTTGTTTTTATAGAGATGTGTGTATCTATAGGGATATAAATATATATATTATACCTACACATAAACAACACCCACTCTCTTTAGACAGTTTTTAAATTTTGCACACATGACTTTTGTGTATCCCCTTCTGTATACTGTATATGCTGGGGATGTATAGACAGGGATACACACCTACACACAGGCCCACAAACTTGTGTGTGTGTGTGTGTGTGTGTGTGTGTGTGTATAAGAGCTCACATTTATTACATACAATCACAGGTGTATAGGTGCCGTCTCTCACATCCCCATTTTATATACACACTAACTTTCTATATAGAGATGAGGAATGATGTCTGTATGAGCCCAATATATTGAATGCATTCTACACAGACCTTCTATTAAACACACACAAAATACAGTGCCCCCTYGAAAGACATACAATTATCTACCATTAAGATACATACAACCCTTCTACCTTTCTACAGAAATGTATACCTATTTCTGTTTGTGTGTATGTATTTATTGGGCAGATATATATGTATCAGATGTTACCTATACATGAACATACGTCCCTTTATATTTATTCAGCTATATATATATATATATATATATATACACTTCTTCAGACTTAGATTTAACTATACAGTGTACACACGTATGATATACTGACTATTAATACACATCCCCCCTTTAAATACATATATTACCTATAAATAGAAAACACACTGTGCTCTCACACGCATGTATGCCTACCTTTATATACAAATATATGCATTTCTCAGAATGTGTGTATATAGCTGGGGACCATAGTTGTAGGGATATATAAAATACATTTTACTTACACATGAACACCCCATCTCCCCCACTTAGTCTTTTTTCTATATATCTATCTATATATAGATATACATACATATATATATATATATATATATATATATATATACACACACACATACACATATACAGGTACCTTTTTATAGCTTTCCAAGTATGTTATGGGAATCTATAGAGGATGTATGTCTATATATACCACATACCTCTCTCTAGATATGTGCAGACACACATTTATGTAATACATAGGTGCATCTCCACAGTCTCTCACCCACCTAATTTTATATGTACATGAATCTTTACATATAGATGTAACCATAGAGATAATGGGGAAGAGCTGTCTCTGTGCATACACATACAAGCCCCACATGTAGACCTATAGATATATATGTACACACTTTTTCTATACATTTATCTGTGCATGTAAGTATGTGTGTGTCTGTGTGTGTGTGTGTGTGTATAGATACATGAAAGCATATACATGTACTGTCTATAGGACATAGTTATCATCCTCCCTTTCAAAACATAATTGTCACTCTTTAAATGGAACATATACAACTASACATGTATGCTTACCTTTGTGTATGAATATTTATGTCTTATGGTGTGTATATAAAAATCTGGAATGTATATACARGAATATATATAACAYAGATATGTGTTAAATAATGTAGGRTATACATATTATACATATAWAACACTATMTCTATATATGATATCCCCAGGCTTYATACATGTTAATTATATACATACACCTTTTTATAGCTAATGAAGTTTATTGTGGGACTGTATATACAGTGATGTACATCTATGTATAATACACACAATATGTACCTATATATATATATATATATGCACCTTCCCCATTTTATATTATAATCTATACCAATATAGATTTCTCCATGTAGCTATAGGGAATATGTGTGTGTCTGTCTATATAATACATTACATATCGATGCACACACTGTGGTATATGGTCCCACCATAAATAATACATTATACTTATGARTATGCAGACATGCTTGTAGATACACTGTATATCTCCAATTCCAGTTGTCTCCAATACAATTATCACTAGCACATGMACAGCCTTACCTTTCTGCATAAATGCATAACTTGTCACTGTGTGTACATGTACAGGCAAAGTATATTAGGGATATACATTATATCTGTACTTGCACACCCAAGACATACCCATGTTCTATGTGACACATATTATCCAGTCTATACACAGATACACTTTTTTAGAGWTCTTCATGAATATTATGGGGATACATAGAGAAATTTACAAATTATGCTGTATACCTGTATATACATGTACATACATATTCTACAGAATACATAGGTATATAAATGTAGTAATCTCTCTGCTCCTCTCCCTTTTATATACACATAATCTTTATCTCTAGATTTGTCCATATAGATATGGGCAATATGTGCGTGCACCCATGAGCTCCATATAGAGTATGTTTCACATACACATATATACACTATAATACATAGCCACTCCCTTAAATATATATCATTATTTTTTACTAAATAAAAAACCCCCACCTCTCTGTGTGTTATTTGTAAGATGCCTGTTCATATAAATATATATAAAAATACRTTGTACCTTTACTTGAACACACCCCTATGTATCTTTATCACTACCTGTGTAATGGTGGTTACTATCAAGGGACACTATATATACATATATATTTATACACACACACACATACAYACACAGAATCTCTCACAYAGACAATCATTCTCTAGMGATATGGGCAATGTGTGTCTGTATGAAGAGCCCCCTATAAAATACAGCATACAGACATATGGACATATGACAGGTGTAACACACAATACTCCCTTCAAATACAGTTTTCTGTCTTTAAATAGAACACCCCCCCRCTWTATATRTATATATRTATATRTAYACACACCCACACACATATATATACATACCATATAGAGGGATATAAATATAGAAAACATTATACATAACACCAATGATACGTGTTGTACATATAAAATTATATGTACACCCCCACCTTAATGTTTCTCCATTAAGGATGAGAAACATGTAGGAAGTACATCTACAAACAATATCACATATTTGTGTTATTTGTGTTTTATATATATGTGTGTGTATATATATATATATATATATATATATACACACATAGGTATTTATAGGTATATATACACAGGGTATCTCCCTCCCCCTTCCCCCAATTTAATATATACATTTATCCAGCTAGATGGGGAAATATGTGTATCTGCCCTATATATAGTATATAATGTATGTATTTCTA
The DNA here is from genome assembly GCF_030028575.1 of Malurus melanocephalus. Classification (NCBI taxonomy): domain Eukaryota; kingdom Metazoa; phylum Chordata; class Aves; order Passeriformes; family Maluridae; genus Malurus; species Malurus melanocephalus. The sequence continues at coordinate 1,190,934 of NW_026623328.1, read as the reverse complement.
ATGCTTACACACACACATTTTTGTATATGTACATGGAATCTATATACAGYGATATACATATGGAATACATTGTTGCTATATGTGAACACACACTCTATGCATATGTGCATATGCACAGACACAGTCCCTCACAGCTTTTCCTCTTGCATACACCTACACCTATGCATWRAKWYWYAYAYMTYTWTATAKATATRTATATATAGTTCWGTATAGCTTGTATACAGAAGGACAGACACAAATAAAAGCAATACTTTATACCTCTTTGTCTAGCGTGTACATTTTTTCAAATAGCTCTCTATCTGTCATCTAAGGATACACAGGCTTTCTCACATACATAMATATACAGAGAGATTTAATATATAGATACCCATCTATAACAGTGACAACCCATATATACAGCTTCATATACACATACCTGTATTTATAGAGCAAATGTATCTATGCATATAGCTTTCCCTTAATGTATTATATACCTACTATGTTCACATATTCTGTATATAACACGTCTATATATACACTCATGTATTTCTAATATATAAATCATGTATGTATTTAAACACTCTCACCTACCTACATTTATCTGTATGTTTGCATATATTTATACATATATAAAATACCAATGTAAAYCTTTACCTGTCTTTGTACATACACCCAAGAACAGCCTTATTTATTCAACACAGATATAGGATATAGCTATGTATAAAATTCCATGTACCTATAAATTTATATAAAAACAAGGATATATTTTATATATAAAATATACACATAATAACATGCAAAATACAGATTAAAGAGAGATGTATAGGCAAAGTCATACACACTTTTAAAATACATATAATTAAGTTTTAAAATATATAGACAACACTTTTCCCTCTGTATGTGTCTATATGGGAAATTTATATATAGGGATATAATTTATGATGCAATATCTAGACATGATATCCATATTATATGTACATAGCCACTCACACCCCCCTGATATACATTACTGCATAAATATGAATATACAGTTTCTCTCATRCAGATCTATATATAAATGTGTATGTATGCATCTCCATATATGCGGGACAGATATATACATACATACATATGCCCCACTTTATGTATCTTTATGGAGGCTATGTATACATAGTCATATCTTTATATAAAAGTATATATCTCTCCATGTATGGATATGGCTATTGATACACAATACATGACAGCTATATGTGCACACACATATTTTATAATGCATATATAAAACACACATGTATAGACACAATCATGTATAAATGCCTTTACATATATAGAAACATTGTGGACATATTCCTATGCACATATGCTAATCTGTAAATAGAGATACAGASGYGATCTTTAGCAAGCCTRTGTATCTCCCYGTGTACATATATAATACAATATACATATACAATACAATATCCCTGGATTCATAGAGGCACCGAGGGTTTGTATTGGGGGCTGTTCCAGCCCCTGCTGTGGGCAGGGACACCTCCCCAGCCCATGGAACCTGACCCGGGCACTGCCAGGGATGGGCAGCCCCAGCCTCTCYGGGCAGGCTGTGCCAGGGCCTCGGCACCCAGTGCCCGCAGCTCTCCCAGCCTGGCTCCAGAGCAGGCRGCTCCAKSCCTYGGGACAGCTCCGTGGCCTCCTCTGGACTGGCTGGAGCACCTCCACRTCCTCCTGACGCCGAGGGCYYGGAGCTGGGGCAGCTCTGCAGGTGCAGAGGGGCAGGGGAGCGTGGCGGGTCACGTCGAGCTCCAGGTCCTTGTCCTCAGGGCTGCTCTCGATCCCTTCGTCCCAGCCCGGGGTTGTGCTGGGGAGTGCCAGAAACAGGGACAGGATCTTCCCCTCGGCCCTGCTGATCTCCAGGAGGATTCAGGAGCCACCTCTCCAGCCTGCCCAGATCCCGCTGGATGCCATCCAAATTTACAACCAGCTGCTCACACTCACTTCTGTTTGGTATTTGTGTAGCTTCAGCTACATATAAATCTATTACCATGCGTGTGGATGTATATACAGGATTATAAATATATAACACATTATACAGAGATATTTTCATTCCTATAATATATACACGTTTCTATAATATATACACATATATTCTGACCATCTAGCCTCTCACACTCCTTTACACATACCTTTATATATTTTACATATTTAACATATGCATTCTAATAAAATACCTAGGTATGTACACAGACACAGCCTCACACACCTTTATATTTGTATAAAGATATATCTTTATCTATATGTATACACTAAATCACACATACCATTATGTGTGTATAAATCTGCTGACACAATACCCATATGGGGATTTGTGTGTACGGAGAGACATATATGATAGATTATACACATATATGCATCAACACATATATGTTTACTTGTATCTTTATATATGTATGTGTGTCTGGGTTTGTGTGTATATATGTGGGATATATAGAATACATTATAGGTTTATACACATACATACACATTTTATRTATRTTATGTATATACASAGACCCATCCTTATGTATCTARATATGCCCTATATTTCACTGTGTATGCATACTATRTATAGGGATAAAACTTGTAATATATATGGATACATATAAATACAAATATATGCTTATATATACACAGGTATATTGTGTATATTCTATGTACATGTATATGCAGGCATCCAGGTGTAATTTTTTCTTATAACCCCACATATATAGGATGTATATGTGGGGATATACATTTATAACATATTACATTGAAACTAACACACTTAGAAAATAGATATACAGAATGTTATATACATAAGTGGGGTGTGCACACCCCCACCCGCCCAGCCCTGCTCACCTGACTCAGCCTCACTCAGCCTGGTGTGGCCCCGCTGTGCTGGCAGCATTTGGGCTGATGTGTGCTGGGGGCTGTGCAGAGCCCAGAGCWGCAGAACCCCCGTGCAGGCAGAGTCCCCAGGGCTGTGCTGAGCCCCCCGTGCCAGCAGGGCTCCTGCCAGGAACATCCATTTGAAGGCTGCCCTCAGGTCACCMTCCTCCTGCTGACGTTTCCTACCATTGAGTTTAACCTTCCTGAAAGGTTCCCAGCRTGGTGCTGGGCTAAGCTGTCTCCCCACTTCTTTTCATTTATTTTGTCTGTGCAGTTCATTCTCRGATCCATTTGAACTGCTCTGTGGGCTGGATACAGCAAATTAACCTTTCCCAGATCTCCAAACTATTCTGAGTGCCATCAGCAAAGGCAAACTTGGGGCTCTTCGACTTTCAGAGAATTACTGCTGGCACACACTTCCATGGACCAAACCAAGACACTCTGTGGTAGCTTTCATTTCCAGGACAGACCTACCCCACTGCTCAGGCTCACCTGGTTTACAGCACACAATGCAATGCAAAAATACCGCTCACGTTTGTGTTTTCAAGCAACACTTACCACTGCTGGGYTCGTTGTAGTATCGACTGATGTAATTATTCATGTCATCCTCTGAAAGAACAAAGAGACAGCCCTTAGAAGACCATTTGTGTCATTAAAGGCTGAATCCCAACCCATGGAAAGCCTTCCTCTCCTGCATGCCCAGAGCCACCTGCTCTAGATTTTTAGGCCCCAATATCTAAATGCATGACACCCCCATGTACCCTGTGGCTGCAGCCAACACAGGGATTGGATTATCCYTTGTCACAGTCCTTTACAGCACCAGTCTGGGAATGAGACATTTTGGCCTCYCAATGAAAGGTGCTCTGTGATCTTTCCAGAGGCTGAGTGGGACTGATCAGTGCCCCAGACCTGTCCCCTCACCAGTGCAGAGACAAACATAACGCTGGCCTGTCCCTGGTCAGCAGGGCCATCCCCTCCAACACAGGACACATGGGTAAACTTTGTATTTATCCTGACAGCTGACCAAGGGCACCAGAACCCACAGACCTATTCCTGCTGTACACTGACACCCCCATGTCACCTCCTTCCCCACAGAAGAAAGGGAGGCAACACATATTATTTTAGTGTGTAATTCCCTACCTTTTTAGATCATGTCCTTTTTCCCCATTTCAAATGAATTAAGAGTTATTTTGGTGTATATAACACATGCATATAAATTATATATGCATAATGTTTGTATGCATGCAAATTATATGCATGCATRATGTTAACATTACATTATTTGTTAGCTTAAAACCTACTATAAAGAGTTTTACAAATCAAGGGTGTACAAGYACTAAACTTGTAGGACATGCATGAGGGCTACACCCAAACTTCATCAACAGCAAGTTAAAAATGAAGATGCAACCACAGAAGGGAAAGCAGCAGCTCGATTGCATGTACAGATTTTAGATGCTGCAGATGACTGGGGGATTTACTGTTATCTTATGGAAATGCAAAACATTTTACTGTTGTGGAAAAAGATAAAACTCATTTTATTCTGAGCAGAAAGCCAACATTGCTGCTAAGAGAACAGTATCAGCAGACCCAGGGAACATCAGGCTTCCGAGCAAGCTGACCTGCCCAACTTGCGGTGTATCCGTGCTCTAAAAGCATTCTCTCTTTTAAGTGCTCTTTTTGATACCATGTTTCAGAAACCCATGCTCATCCCTTTGAGCCAGATTTCCTTCGGCCCCCTGGGTCTCTGTGGCTACAGTCCTGCCTCATCGCAGCACATTGCGGTTTGCAGGTGAAAGAAACAGATGTTTTCTGGGGAACACTTTCCTCACACAACAAGACCCAAACCACCAAGCACTCTGTACCTGAAATAGCTGCACTCATAAGAAGGCAATCTAACCTGACACTGAAAGGCAACGTGGTTGTTTTCCTGGTTTCATTGGATCTTAAAAGCTTTTTCAGCCCTTGTTGATCTTTAAATGCCTGCAGTCAGAGGTGTGCTTTGTGCTAATGTCTGAGTTTAAAAAAGAGGCCTCAGAGTAGCTCAAGGCGATGCTGCTGAATTAGGAGTACATTGCAAGGCTTTTCAGCTATCTGCTACTAAAATACACTTCATTTCAATCATGCATAATTGATACTCTCAGTGCCACCAAACCTGCCAGCCATACAGACACAGTTCTGGTTCAGGCATGGAGCCTTCAGAGAATACCTGTGTAGCTGTACTTGTGGTAGGGCACTTTCAGCACCTTGAACTTGGAGTCCAGTTGGAAGCAAACARACCAAGAAAAGAGTTCAGCACTTTGGCTGGATGAAGGTCAGACCCTCCTTGTCACCTGGCCAAAGCCATGAACAGGGGCCTTGGCTGCTCCCAGTAGTCTCTCCAAATGCCAAGACACTTAGCATCAAAGACAGAAAACATTTGGAAAAGTCACTCACCTGCTTTCCATGTCTGACAGACAAGGCTCAAATCAAGGCTTCTTTAGGACACATTTACTGCCCTGGCCACCTGTCAGGTGTCAGACTGTCCCAGGGCCCTGTTCTCAAACACAGCGGTTGTGCTCAAACCAAGTTAGCGAAGAGAACCACACTGCTCTTTCTGTCAGCAATGGGCAGTGCCAAATGCACTCCCCAGCTCTCCTTTTGAGAATTCCAGACTGTCCTGGCCCTGTGTGTGATCACTTGCACACAAGAGTGGGGGAGTTCCCAGCTGCCTATTTTAATGCTATTCTGTGATGGCCTTATTAATGTCATTGCTTACCACTGCTTATCTATTTAGCTAGAAACAAAATGTATGTGTATAAACATATCCTTACATGCATGTGTATGTAAATATAAAACACATGTATTTAATCTTGAAGAGTTTCTTATGAACAAAAACCTATAATGAGTAATGGAACAACAGCAGCAGAATAAATATTTCAGCAACAGATTTAAGTTTCTGAATCATTACATTRAAGCAAACTGACAATTAACAAACTCATCCGAGTCATATGGGAGTCTCAGSTGCTTTGGGCATTGAAAGTTATCAACAATTCCAGTTACCTCCCATTATATTCCACATTGCTGAAAAAAAGACCTCAAAATAATGCAACAAATACACAACTGAAAGCACCTATTTGTGAATATARAATGTGCCCACAAAGCCACAGTGGYACRCARTACCATGGAACACTGCTGAAGTGCTTGGGGGGATTCTGAGACCAAGTCCCTGCTCAGAGAGTGAGTCCCATGGGATCAGGATTAGCTGGTGCCACACAGGAAGTTTGTAGGAGCAAGCAGGGGAGAGCAGCTTTAAAAAAGAGGGGCAGAGCACTTGTATTATTTACATTCTACACAGTGTTTTCTGCTGTCACTCTATTCCAGTTTCAGCTGCAGAAAGGGAGTTGTCTTAARAAATACTTCATTCATCACAATTTCCCAAGATTTTTTAAAACCTTTTTTTTTCGTTATTTCTACCACCTTGGAATTCTCAGGATCCATGAGATTTAAATTTTCTCTTTTCCTAGAAATAAATCCATCTCTTCCAAAACACAGAAATGTTTAGCTTTAGCTATAAGGATGCCCAAACGGTATTTATAGCAAACTAAAGAACTGTCCATAAGCAGAAAGGAAAAGCATTTCTGTCAATTCCCATGAAAATGGCAATCTTAGGAAACTGGCTGTGGATAGTGACTGAGAACCCCTTGCCAGGAGGAATGTACCAGGAGGAATCACAGAAACTTTCCTGTTGAAAAGGCCTTTAAGATTGAGCCCACCYRTAAACCTAACACTGCCAGGCCCACCACTAAGCCATGGCCCTCTGTGCCACATCCACCCCTAATAAATGACCCCAAGGAAATGTGGATGAAAGGAAATTTAGTGATGAAGGTCCAAAAGTTGTAAGCTGAGAAAGCAGAATGGGAAGAACAAGGCAGCTCTGCCCCATGTGGAAACCTGTTGGGCACGAGGGAGCAGAAGAGGCAGCTCTGTGCTCCATGAGCAGGGTTTGCTCAAGCACTGGGGGCTGACACTCGAAGGGGTGAGCAGCACAGACTGCAAATGGACACTGGGGCTGACTGCAGCACAGTCAGGGCTTCCACAGCACAAAGGGAACGTGTGCCTGGGAAGCTGCTCAGCCTCTGACCTGTGGCACATCAACCCAGCCTCCCCGGGCACTGAGCACCCTGCAAGGCTGTTCAGTGCACTGCAGCCCCAGCTCTGCTGCTGCCCAAATCCCTGTTATTGAAAAAACGTGTGCTTCTCAGTCAGGATCTGTCTGACATCCTGGATTCTGTCTGATGAAGGYTTCCAAGTTATCTGCTTGTTCTTTTCCTGCAGGACTCAAAACACACATTGCAATGGTTCRGGGAGTAATAAACTATTTAGAGTACTGTGCCATATAATCTCATCTGACCCAAGAGACAACATTGCAATCTCTCTCTCTTGGCCCCATAAAAAYCTAATAAATTTGGTGAAACATATAAATGACATTCCACCCAAGGCAGATCTCCTTCAGTTCTATAATACCTCAACAGTGAGGCATTAACTAAACTCTTTAATTGTTTCATCAAAGCCTTCAGTGAATGATCAGCGACTCCCCTGCATATAAGGCCTTAAAAAGTGGGTCTTATTTAAAAATAGTTCATTATTAAAGTATTTTATTTCATATTTTTATTGCCATTGGTTGTATTGCCTTCTCTCTCTCCAAACTGAATTTTCTGAACTGGAAGGTTTTTTTTCTGCTGTGCAGCCTCCCACTGAGGGAAYGAGTCCTTAGAGTAATGTTTTACCCTAACTTCCCTCCAGAAAACAATCTTTACTAGGAGGTTTCTAGGGAGGCAGCCCTTTCATCTGTTTCAACAGGAACCTGGAGTAGCCAGCTGGCACTTTCCATGAGACTTCCCCTTTTTGAAGACAGATTGCCACATTAGTGCAAGCTGCAGTACTCACACCACTCTCCAATTCACACAGATATCCAGTCCCTGCAGAGGCTGGATGGATGCCTGAGCACATGGATATTCCAGCTTGAGAGCAACTGTGAAGTCAGCTTGCACAGAAAACAGAGCAACAGCTTCAGCCTGCTTTAAAGCAAGAAATCAACCTGTGATAGGAAATCTGGGATAGGGAACAGCAGATGCTGCTGGGACAGAAAACCAAAGTGCTGGTAACAAATGGGGTCTTTGGGCCTTGCAAGAGCACTGTGAGCTGACCTGAGCATGGCTGGGCTGCAGCCCAGCTCTGTGTCAGCSTGGCTGTGGGATCTCAGTGCTCTTTCCAACCTTCTTCTCTATGAACATGGATCAGCAGATCCACATCAAGCAGAGGAACTTGGGTCCTTCTCTGAAACAGCCACATTTGCTGAGTCTAAAAYACAAAGGTTGAGGAAGAAAATGGCTGCCACCAAAACAATCATCTGCTGGGTAACATCTGAGAAAGCCAAGAACAAATAAAGTAAAAGGATTCAAGAACAAACTGTTATAAATTGGCAACAAATAAATGTAATCTGAAAATTAGGAAAAGACTTCWAATRCTTTAGAAACCAGGCTGCTGGAAGGGCAGCAGAGGGCAGAACACATCACTGCTGTCACAGGGAGCACCATCTGCTCATGAAAGGGATCATTATGAAAGGGCTGCATGCTTGGACAGTGGAACACATTCCAGTTCTCTGTTCCTTTACCTGTCAGCAATGTCTTCACACCTCTTCACATTAATGACRAGAGACAACTTCAGCCTCACAGGCGTGGGAGTGAGGAGTTTCTACCCCACCCATTTGGGGACTATGAAATACAAGAGCCTGACTCTGCTAACTGCACACACATTTCTGAAAGTGTTGCTTAAGGTTTCATTGCTTTGATTCCTGCCTGGATGGTCAGTGCTCAGAGAACCACAAAGCCTGAAAGAGGCACCTAGAGAGAAGCCAAGTCCAAGTGGTGTGCACTTAAGATACTCCATTTCCAGGAGTAGACTTCAAAGTAGATACATCTCAGCATTTGAAAATAACCATAAACTATTTTTTATCTATTGTTTTGCACTAAGAGGGCTCTCTCAGAGCACAAACAGATGATCACCAAAGGAACTGGCTTAGAGTTTAAAAGCATCCAACCAGCTCAGACTGCCTTGCAAGGAACAACTGACAAAATCCTTTCCAGTGCCCTGCTTTGCCTTCTCAGACAGCTTATTCATAATCTTAAGGGAAGCCCCCTGAAGCTCCAGAATTTTGCACGCTCCCCTCCCAATATCCTACTTTCTTCCCTTACAAAACAGTGGGTACCTATGGGGAGGGCAAGCTTTACTCTTCTCTAAAGTATGATCATAAATTGCAGCAGTCCCCCAAAGCAGAAGACTTACTGTGAACCCATAAAAATGGAAATTTGACTCAGAACAGTTTAAAAAAGGTTTTTGGCAATGTGAAGTTCCGGTTCTTGCTCAAAGGAATAGAAGGGTGGTATATTAATCTTACTCTATGGCAGTACAGTAGAATTTCAAAAACTGAAATGATATATGCAGGAAAATGAGGAATTTCCACTAGGGACTCTAATTCATATATTATGGGAGAGATTAAAGAATAATAAATTTTGGAAGGAAATATTAATGGCTCGAGGGGGCACTGTGAACCTGGCATTCCCTGAAGCCTGGAACTTTGTATACCAAACACTAAAAATGATTTGTGCAGAACAAGAAAACATGAGCTGTTATTCTCACCATGACCAGTTACATACTGTACGAGGTAAGATGCCCTTCATAATTTAGCACTTCCTTTATAATTTAATGATTAATAGACAGGATAATATTTGCCATTATGTGAAATGGCAACCATCTCTGGGAAGAAGAAGGCAGCACTTAGGGTATTTCCCTTGCTCTTTGAGAWAGGCTGACCACAATGGTCCTGAACATCATTAGTGATGCTGCTGTGCACTCACAGGCAGCAGCTTTCAGCCCAAGCTCTTGACAAAAGAGGCACAGAAGCTGAAATGCTCAGAGCCCAGCCAAGCTCAGAGCTCTGCCCTGCGTTTGCAGCTCCTCCAGCCCTGTCCCTCTCTTGGGTCCATCTGTTTCCTGCTGTTGACACTGGTACCCTKTGACTTGCAGGCTGACAACTGTGTTTTAGCCTTCACATTTGTCTGCTCTGGAGATCAATCTTTTTTTTTTGCAAAAGAAATAAAACCTCAATTCACAGCAAGCTAAAGGTGAAAAAATTCCCTGCTTCTTTACCATACTAATTAGGAAATACCATATTTCCATACATTTTCCACAGAATTATTCCTACTATGTGAGGTCTCTTGGTGAACTGCTCTGGGGAGACAGAAGTGTGTGAGGCAGCAACCAGCTCATTGTTCAGAGAGTTAGCACAGGACTGGCCTTCAAGAGGAGGCATGAAATATTATCTGGGCAGTTATGGGACTCTTCCAGAGCCCATGGTCCCTCTGAACAGAGCTCTTGCTTCTCCCAATCTCGTATCTGCAATCAAGGTACTTTAAATACAAAGAGCAGGAGATGTGCAGAAGGAAAATCTGGGTGAAAACACAGAATTGGAAACTCCCCARTCAGCCAGCACACACACAGCTCTCCTGCAGGTCACTGTGCATCTCTACACAAATTCCCAGAGGTGCTGCATGTACCATGTGATACTGGGGTTACCTTACTTTACTGWATGCTGCAGTAAATGGTTGCACAAAGTCCTATGTAAATACCAGAGKACAAGCTTCAGCTGCCCCTCAGGAGCTTTAACTTATGCACTATCCCATAAAACTTCCAGGCAGGGAAATGAGTAAAATGTCTCAATGCTTTCTTATTTCATAAGCCCTTCATGGTGAAGAATTCTGCACTGAATGTTTCCATTGTTCGATATGGATGGGGGAAATAAGATTAGCCTGAGATGGAATATCCCATTTTCTCATGCAGTATGTTCTCCAGCCAACCCAAGCTTGCTGGTTTGGCAGAATTTAGAGCTCTCTGAAGACAGTGATTTTTTGAAGGCTAACAAAGTTAAGTTTGGCAAAAACACATGCATTCCATTCCATCCTCCAGCCTCAGGTGTTATATGTAGGGCTAACGTTCTGCCAGAGCATAAAAGAACTGCACATCAGAGTCTGTTCTGCCAAGCAGCTGAATCGTGGCTTTGAACTTTTCTTTCGACAGTTAAGGGACCTGGTCCCTCATTTCTCCTCTCCCAGTCAGTGCAAGAGGCCATGGCAGATGAGTTTCAGAGCTCACAAGTGCCATGTGGCACTCAGAATGATGAACAGCAGCCCTCTTTCTGCAATCTTTAAGGAGGGAAGAAACAGCTTAGAGAAAATGTGTGCAAAGCCATCCCTAACATGGTCTGACACAGAGGGTAACTTGCAAAATACAACCTGAGACCCAAAAGTCAGGAGGTAAAAYATTGGCGGAAGAAGTTCCAGGCAGAAGAGGTGGTGTGGAAAGCCCTGAATACAGCACAGCCAGCGTGACTGTGGGAGAAGCAAAGGGTACAGGAATTGTCCTGAAGAATGAGGCAGGGCTGGCCCAGGATCCTTACTGCCCAGAGGAAACTGCCTTCTCCAGCTRTGAGTTGAGATTTCCAAGTTACACAGAAGCAATCCCTAAGCCAGCACTGCCAGTGCAGGATTTAAAGCCTTTTGGTATCTTACTACCTTTGTCTTTGCAAAAGAATCCAGGAGGATTTTCTGTGAAAGGCTCAGTCTCAGTGCCTGTGCCCTGTAGCACTGAGCACTGTTGCTGGCTGTGTGCTGTCTGTGCACACTGAACTGGCCCTTGCTGCCAGCCCAGCTCATGCCACACTAACACACACTGCTGGCCCTTGCTGTAAGAACACTGGGATTTTTTCTGTCCAGCTGCTGCCTCATTCAACAGAAATGAGTTAAAATTGTTCAAATACTCACCCGAATTTAGGTTCTGACAACAAGCACTCAATGCATCTACAAAGACTTTGTATGCAATATATGATACAAYGCACAAGAAACATTTCCTCTGGTACTTTTAGACGATTTCCAGAAATTGGAAATTAATTCTGCATACTCAATATTAAGTGTTTAAATATAGCATAACTGCACCTTACCCAATATGTGAGGTAATGCATGTTTTCTTATTTGCTGAATGTCTTTTTTTTCAATTAAAAGCGTAAGTCTCCTGAATCACAAAACCTAACTGAATGCAAAAATGAAGAATGGGTGTCTACTTTGTTGCAAATGTGGGCAGCATTTTACAGGGAGACACGAATAAGGAGTAATTGTGTTAACCTGGATGTTGGAATGAATACCTTGGACAGAAGAATTTTTAAGATCAGCCTCCACAGCACTAAAATTCCAGCAAGCCTCCTTACAATGTGCACAACACTCTTCAGTTCCAAATGTAACCCGCAAGGAACACATGCATAAATTATAACATATCCACAGGGGAAACCTCTGAAATACTACAAAAAAGGGGGAAATGCATTTTAGGGGTCAGTCTGCTCAACTGTCTGCTTTTAAATACAATTTCGTATCAGGAATAATTAATGGCTTCACTGTAATTAGTGCTTAGATATTATAAAAAGGAAAAAACCAAAACAATTTCTACATGCTTTCATTACTCTGTAGAAAAACGAAAGGATTATAATTTGAAAATGTCTTACAGCTTTTAATAAAGTATCACTGCCTTGAATTCTAAGGAGTATGACCATCATAAAGATACCATGCCAACTTTTAATTCCAACAGATTCACAAAAATCAAGCTAAGATGCCCAAGGCAGACTAACATACCACTAAGGCAGAAACTGTTCTCCTCTGGAATATTACATTAARCCAGGAGACATTCTGCACTCCAGTGTAAGGGCTGGGGGATCACAGGAAAAGGAGCTATGTCTTTTCCAGAAAAAAATTYACGTCTAGCACTTATGCAATAAAAACGGATCCAAGTCAGTTTAACTGTTGATATTGCCCTGAACCACAGCCGTGCCCAGCAGACAAGCAGAGGCAGCAGAGTGCTCTCAGCACAGCCCCGTGGCACTCAGTTCTGCCAGCAGGATGCCCACACTGCACTCTCCCCCTTTGCTGGCACCAGCGCTGCCCTGCCCAGCACTGGCAGCTTTAGGGAACTGGTGAGAGCACAGCCTCCAGGCAAGGCAAACCCCACAGCTGATGCACGAGTCCTCTCCAAACCACAGAAATGCAAGTGGCCAAAGACCAAAACTGTTTTTCAATGTTCTTCTCAATTTCCCTGCTTTTACCTCTGAGTGATTATCCTTTGGCCAACTTTCATTTGGCTGTTGCTTCTTTAGKGTTTGATGGATCTCATCATGAGGACACTGGGAAGGTACATCACAGTCATTTTCTTCCCATGTCATTTCTTTGGCTCTGTTTAGMRCCTGCTCCCAAACACAACAGCTCCTACCACTTCAGAGCAGATGCAGCTCTTTGCACCAATGGGGAGTGCAGTGTCCCGGAAGCAGTGAATCCCTGCTAGAGGGAAGCTGTTCAGCAGGTCAGTACTCCCACTGAGGAGGGCTGAGCTGGGCACAGGCAGCACTCACCTCGTGGAGGTCGCAGCTCTGTGATGGTCTCGGTGGCTTCATCGTCMGAGTCTTCAGTGGCCACCACCTTGTACCTCTTGCTGCTCTGTTTGTTCAGCACGTGTGGCACCTGCAGTGCAGCCTCTCTCTCTGCAGCCAGGTCCAAATCCTGCTGAGCAAGGTGRGCCCTCAGCTGCCTGATTTCAAACTAGAGGAAAAAACAACACCACACACTGCTGTCAGATGAGCATGGCCAGAAGTTTATATGCTACACTTGGGGACCTATTACTCATTTTATCACTAAACACTACAGTYTGCTAAAACAAATACAGAGTGGCTGAGCCAGGACATGAGTTCCTGCTGCTGGTGCTCTCCCAGAGCCCATGTGAGTGGGCCATTGCTCACATAATCTAAAGACAATGCCTCATGCTGGTCTTCTATTTTGCACTGCTRTGTCCTGAAGGTAAGATTTTGGATGATTTTAACAACTCTTACTGCCAAACCTCATGTAAACTTTCTAGAAAAAGACCACTTTTAACAGGAATTTAGGTTCATGACAAATATCCCTAGCCAGATTTGTAATGAGGGTTTCAGTGGAGGGGAGGTTCTCTGAGCAGTAGCCAGAATGGTTCTCCCTCACTAACCAGACAAGGGGAGGACACCACAGTYCTCTTCTGACTTGCAATCTTCTGTACTCAGCAGTGTGCAGAAAATCCTGGGGATGGTTAGCACTTTTCTGGCCACTCTTGTCAAACACACGAGCCATGGCAGTTAAAGACTTTCTGCAGCCAGGAGGGGATTTGCTCCCTGACTGGTGTTATAAAGCAGCCACCTGAAAACAAGAAGCTACCAGGTACTGAGGGATCTGACTGAGGGACACAGCAGATTTCTCTTGTTCTTCACAGCCACTTATCTTCTACAATGCAAGAAGGAAAACAATTTTTCTGGAAAGACTGCAGAGACTCTTTAAACCTTTATATAAGCAGTCACACCTCCATGGCAGATTCCTGCAGGTGGTTTTTGTGTTAACCCTTTGCTAGGAAGAAGCAGCACTGCAAACTGTTCCCAGCCAGCCTGAAGCAGCCTGAGGCTGAAGGTGCTTGTGCCAGTAGGAACACAGGGCACGTCAGGTTTCATTCTTGACTTGAAAAAAAACAAGGAATCACAAAATACCTTACATTTTACTTTAAAAGGGAGAAAGATACCCCTTCAGACACTCCATCAGTTTAATGGAAGAAATGCACTCAAACAAACATGATAGGCAAAAAATAAATTTGGAGATTTTGTTTTCACATTGTCTACCTTAAACTAAAAGGCAGTAAGAATTAGGCACCRTTTCTGTTTTTCTACATTTCACCCTTCAAAAACATTCACATGTGTCAGAAAAAGAAACACTGTTATTAAAATGCTTAATTCTGGCCTAGAGATATGGTATGATTCTCCTTTTTAATGGAAGACAAAAAATTCGGCAGGTATTTTTTGACACAAATAGACAGAATTAGCTAAAAGTCAGCTCAGTAACTTACATCTGCATCACATCCAATTTAAGGAGCTTAAGCATTTATAAAGATTTGCTGAGCACTGTAACAATCAGAAGCCTGAACGGCATCACTGCGTTATACCGGTGTGAAAGGGAAAGGGCCCACAGCACAAACGGGGGAGAGATCACACTTCTCCTGCCCGCTCCCATGTTCCATAAAGTGAGCAGTTCCAARCAGCCACAGGTTATTGCCAGCCCTTAGAAGCTCCGTGCCCGCTCAGAGCCCGGAGTTTCACTGTTCAACCGCGCTCCGGGCACCCCCGCCCGCCGGGGACACCG
>NW_026623328.1:1064715-1174760 GCF_030028575.1 Malurus melanocephalus | reverse complement strand
GCAGCAGAATTTTGGTTCATAAAAAGCATGGATCTACACAGGAGATTGGTTTGATATTGTTTCCTAACAATTACCCCAGGATCTTGTAGACACTGGAACACAGTCTCAGCTACAAAAAGCAACCCCCTGAAAACAAAGGTTAAGTCTAAGGGGTGYTCCTTACAGGCAAAATGCAATAAGAGGCTGCATGAGCAAATGAGGTTGTAGGTGCTTCTACCTACTGAAGATTATATTGCCTGACCTCAGGCAGTTCTAATGTGTAAAAGAGCTAATGAGATTGCTCTGACTGCATTCAGGCAGTCCAGGGCAGCTAAAATAAATCATTAGGAGGTATAAAATATTACAGTCTTCTAAAGTAAAAATTCTGGGCCAAGGTAACACACAAAATTTTGATTTGCAGGAGGAGCTGATGTGTACACCTGGAGCAGGAGAGCTGGACTGAGAAAACCATGGTTCGTATTTCCAGGTACATCATCCTTCGCTCAGCATATTGCACACATCAGGAGGGGACAAAAAAAGGGCATATAAACCTCCATACATGTTTGATTTGTTTGAATTAAGATTTACTCAGAGGTATCAGCTCTGTGGGAGAACCTTGCGAACCTCACAGAGCTGATGAGCAAAAAATGCTCTTGTATGGAAGATAATTTGGGACCAAGGAGACACAGGCAGGCTACCTGCTGACCCCTGATAATTACAGAGCATTGCTGACTTTATTTATCAGGACACCTATGATATTCATCTTCCTTAATTACACACACTTTGGTAGCCRTGGTGGGTATTTACCAGTAAGTTCCAACATACTTTGCAATGGAAAAAATTTTTTGAAAACTTTGCAGAATCACAGCATAATGTAAGCTGAAATGGATCTGGGGTGCCATCTAGTCCAACACATGGCTTAAAGCAGGTCCATTTAGCTCAGGCTGCTAAAAGCCTGTCCTCTCAAATTTTTACAATCTCCAGGTTGTGTGTACACAGCACAACCTCCCTGGAAAGCTGCTCCAGTGCTTTCCCATTCTCATAATGAAAATGCTTGTTCTTCTATTTGATAGGAATTTTGCACATTCCATGTTCATGTACTATCACTGTGCACCTSTSASAACAGTCTGGGTACACCCTACCATGATGGGGCTGAAGAAAACAACAAAGGTGTACTACATGTCACTGATGTGAAAATAACTTATTGACAAGAAAAGGGAGATACAGAACATCTCCTAGAAGAATGAGTAACTAGATTGTCTGGCATGAAGACAAAATTCATCAATGGTAAATTTACACTTTTTCAAAATCTGTTGCATATCCTCTTGCAGCACAAACCTGGCAATATTTTGTCAGGAAACAAGCCAGAAAGAAGTGCACTCCTGTGCACTTCCTCACCCAAATAATGCATTAGGTGATTATTTCTAAGCAGGTAAATTGACAGACCTACCCACAGCTCTAGATAACATGCCCCATCTCAGTTTACATGCCTGCTTTCATTACGTGAGCCACCCATCCTATCTGATATTTTATAATGCTCATGTATGACTTGAATCATAGCAGTGAATCCTCCCCTTTAACAGTCTAACAACAGAGTAAGATTGACATAGTTTTAGAGAGATCAATGAACATTTTAGCCAGAAGCTTGTGTCCATTGCAGGAGCAATAACTTCGCTCAATTCTATTAGTGCTGTCTGTACAGAATGCCCTGCCCTAAAACTCATCTGCCACTGGGACACAATCCAATGTTTATTTCCATTAGTTTAGCCATTGTTGGTAACAATAAAAATCAGGAGACAGTTGCAAACTAATGATTTACGGGCAGAATGAAACACGGGATGACCTTGGCTGTCTTCCATCCCCCAAGAAAATGACTGCTAGTTAGAAATAAATGAAAATTATTGCAACAATCTAACATACGTTATTTCTCTGATAGGTAATTTTACCAGCTAAATAGCCCTGTCATTAAACCAGCAGCTGTTGTACAAATTATATTCCAAGATAAAAAAAGAAATTACAGCTTCCACAGTTGTTGCAGTGTTAAGAATGATGAAGACCCAGTTCTATAGGAGCCGACAGAAAAGGAGCTCTTGTGTGATAAGGCTGAACACCTACACTTGGCTGGACTGTGCTCAGATGAATTACTCCTATGAAAGTTAAGCAGAAAAGATCAGGCAAGTATATCTATTATCACAAATGGAAATTCCTTCACAGGTGATTACAGAGGAAAAAAGCAATCTTCCCTGACTGGAATTTGTAGTTAATGAAACTTTAGAACTTCGTTTTGCAATTTAAGTTATTCTGATAAAACAAAACCATCAGCAATACACTCTGTGCATATTTTTGATAGTGACTGCAGTGAGACTTCTTTTCCTTTTRCCTTTACCCATTTTTAGAAATCCCTCATGCTTCATTCCTGTTTAACAACCTCTTTTTTTGGCCAATGGAGAATAAATAAAAAGCAAACTATTCAAACAGTTGCAGTGAGGTACTACAGAGAACAAAGTGGTGGTCTGTGCAAGTATAATTTATAAAATATATTCTGGTTTTCAGATGTACAGCTAGCCAAAAATCAACATGTGGAAAGAGTTTTCATGTTTGCAAAAGAACATCTCCCATGTCAATCAGGAAGGAAAATGTACTTTATAGTTGTGATATCCCATCAYTGGTCAAAAAGTACACAATTGACAAAAGAAAGAGAATTCAAAAAGATGAAGGGAGGTTAYATCTTCCCTGCTTTTAATTTTTAAAACAGAAATTCTGGTTTTGTCTGCCTAGTGTTGAGCACCAACTGTAAAKCAGCATGGGACTTCCTGGAAAAGTGGCCATCAATTATTTTTGTTTTAAATCCCAAACAAAACAGGCTATTTTTCCCAATTACCCTAATGAAATAATTAATACTTTGCTTGCAACTTTCAAGATCATTTCATCTGTGGAATATGGCAGAGGAGAATTACCTGACCAGCAGCAAAGCATTAAACTGAACACAGGATCTAGAAAAGGACTTGCTGGGAAGCTTTTCCAACAGGAATGTTCTCAGGCCTATCTGTAATTACTGAATAAATGTAAATCACCAGTGTGGTCAGCAAGTTGCAGCCCCAGGGTCAATCAGGGTCTGYCTCCACTGCTGGGCTGCAGGGAACCAYGGTGACYTGGCTCTTCTGCCCCTGKGGGCTGGCACTGGGGAGGCAGCAGGGCAGGGCAGGGCAGCCCCCAGGCACCCACCTGCCCTGGCAAAGCTGGCACCACACAGATAAGGCAACCTGGAACCCCTCCTGGCTGATGCTCTGGATCTGGGGATGGCCAGGCTGCTGTAGGCAAACCTTCCCTGAAAAATAGCCTGAAACACCACGAACACACAATCCTTGAAAAAGCCCAGGAAAGGTGATCAAAYGAAAAAGCAAAAATCTGGCAGAATTTTAGACATTAAATACCATTAGGAGCCATTTTTTCCATCAATGCTGTACACAACATTAATGTGAATATTATAATGCTGACAACTTGTTCTTGACTGAATTATGAAACTAATAATTTACAAATAAAGGATGCAGTACTTGTGTCAATGTCTTATGTTGCTAACTGCAACAAAATAGTACATTTACCTGCTATTATACAGCTGAGACATTTGTTTGGCAGCAATTCAGACCAGTAAGAGGGATTAGCATGCTGTCATCTTTCTGTAGACTGTATTTTTCCATAGCAGATGACACTTGAAAGCCACAAGAGAAGCTGTTGTGTTTACTCAGATTTATCTCCCTCCCAGTGCAGTAATTCTTTGTTGTCGTAACCATCAGAGCTTGCATTTAGCACCACTCTGCTCAGACATTCAGGAGGACACAGCTCACAATGGACAGCACCTGAACACCACCTGGAATAATGAGCCCACCTCTATTCAGACTATAGAACAATAACACCACAAGTTGTTTTTGCTTAATGGGTTTGGTCACAAGGATCATCTCTCCCTGTAAAACAKGGTAGATACCATTTACCTGGAAATTTCACAACCATGACAGAACCCCGAATCACTAAATAACATCCTGCAAAGGTGTCATGAAGACTACAGTTTTTCCACTGAAGACACTTACATAGTTGGCAGGAATTACTAGTTTTTGGCAGAAGTCAGGCCTAAGGTTTAGAAATTTGTTATGGTTAATATGAGATACTCAAAACCAGTGTTCTGAAATGACAAACTGTCACCAGGTCTTCCTAATGCATCACACRGATAAAGCAACTCACCATCACCAAGAGTTCATTGCAGAATCCTACGCTGAGATCCAGAAGATGTGGACCAAAATCTAAAAAGCCAGTTGGGGACCTAAATATTGATGGTTTTGTATTTTAAAAGTACCTGCCACAGGACAGGAGTGGGAGTTGAAGCTAGAAAACTCCAGATTTTATTTGGACTRTATCTCACAGTTACCCTTTCAACTRAAAGAAGAAGTAAATCACCTGGGGATCATTCTGTTGTGGTCCGATGGTCACCTCAACACTCACTTATCCCAGGTCTCAACATCCATCCCTGGTTHCTACTTTAAAGCAAGTTAGTCAAGAACTCATTTGCATAAGACAAATGGCAAAAACTCCTGGCTCATTGCCCCAAAAATGGTTTTACACCTTTTTCATGTCAATATATTCATTTGAGATATTTCAAACTTCACCTTCCCTTACCTCTAGACTGAATCACTGAAAATTTGGGGGTCTGGGAAGAGTCTTAAATCTTGACTTGCTTCCAGGAACTAGAAGCTTCTACTGCAATATTTTGAGCTTGCCAAGTGTCTCTGACCGACCTACAGGGAAGCCGCCTGCTGCATTTAAAGCAGGGAAATTCATTAGTTTTTAACTATACATACTTTTCCTAGGAATACTAGCTGCAGTCTCCAACAATGGCAGTGACTTCTGTCAAGCTGGCTGYACTCATTGAATAAATTACATACTGGAATAATTCACTTTCTGTTTCTCAAATTTGTTTTTCTCACCTCAAAAAACACAAGCCCAGCAGCAGAGGCAGCTGACTGCTGTTTGACAAATACCACACTGACAACATCCTGGCTGCAGCTAATGCTTCCTTAGCACTGAGACCTGTCACCCTACAACACAAGTCCCAGTGGTACTTCTCAAAGCTCAGCTTGCAGTAAAGTACATGAACTGTTTGATTTGCCTTGACAAGATATGTGTAAATAAAGACATAACTGAACTTTACCCCTTGTTCTTGGCAGATCTGGGTTAGTCTTTCCAGCTGCTCATCTTGAATAACCTTTGCTTTCTCATACTGCTGAATCATCATCTCCATCTCCACTTTCACTGGAAGGACATACGCTGGAAAACACAAAAAACACTTAAAGCAATCCAGMTGTGATTGGTTCTTTATCAGAAAGAAAACCTTTACAGGCCAAAGRACATCACCCCTTTCCCTTGCCTCTAGAGAAGTGAATAGAAGCAGCACATGAGTACTTTTGGCAGGGAAGATCTAATATGGGAAATGCAGGGTCTAGTTCTAGTTTGATCAGACCTCCATCTGCCTGGCTGAAMTGAAATGCCTGCTGCCTGCTCTTCCCAGCTTCTGTGCTGCCAGGATAGATCTTCTCCAGTGTTTACCACTGAATTTCCTGAATTGCTCGGTAGGAGGATTTTCTGTTTAGAGTCAGTCCCATCCCCTCTAAACCTGAACAGCATGGCTCCCTTAGGAAAAGAACTATTCCAGAGCCCTAAGCATTTAATTCCTAGACTTTGTGGTAAGGAATCAGTCCTTAATGGACACAGCAGACTGAGAAGGATATTTTGAAAWAAAACATAAAAGGCATTTATCTTCTACTGCTTTTCAAGTTACAGCCCAGTTTTCAGTAGGTCTTCTGAATGGCTCTGGAAATTTTGCTCCTTTCTTAGCTAAGGCAAACTCAGACGGATCAGAAAAGCTGATCAACACATACTGCAATCCTTAATGTTTTCTGAAGCTATACAAGATCCCAAAATTTTCTTGTATGCTTCCATCAGAGGGCTATCTCTTTCGTGAGCTCTGAAAATAGAGCTTCCTGGGCATTTAAACCCAAAATAACAACTTAACTCTGACTTTTCATACATGAGCAAACTGACCGTTCATTTATTTCTTTTCCCTGAACTGTTGGAAGCTGCTGAGCACACAGTAACCCACACTAAAGCTTTGCTTCCAGGCCCAACCACAGGCTGTTCTCTGCAGCCTTGACTTGCTGGGGCTTTTCCACCTCCCCTGGTACATCCCCACAGAGGTGTGTGCAAAACACCACCAATGTACTCTTCATTCCTATGATGTACATCACTGCAGAGAGCACCTCCAGCAGGGAGCCCCCAAGGTAAGAAAATCCTCCTGGAATCTGACATAAAACTTACGTTACTGACATGAACTTAGAAAAGAAAGTCCCAAGACAGAGCTGGCTGTATGGTTATGGGGAGGGCACAACAAAAATCAGAAAAGCAGACTGGAATCAATTACTCTGCAGAATCAGGAATGACATCTGGTGGAAAGAGACATGAAGCAGGTCAGGGCATTTACTTTACAGGAGAGGGGATGGGAAGGTGCCTAACAGGAAAACAAATCGATGAATTACAAAGGCTCCTAGRGAGCAGGAGATACAGCCATGATCTTGAGACTTGCTCTTCTCCATGGGAGTCCTAACTCTCTTCTGTTCAGTGCTAGCAAAATGTAGGAGAAAGGACAATATCAGAAACAGTGGTAGCAAGCAATSTTTCTGTATTTTTAAAATCTCTCTTTCCCAGTGTGCCAGGTAATGCTTGGAGTCACAAACKGAGTCACACTCACCATCAATGATCCTCTTCACTCTCCATATCCGCAGTGTGATGATAAGGCTGATAGCATCCCACGGGCTGCTGGGGCCATTAGCCACTGTAGAGGCCACCATTGGTGCCAAGGACAAGATAATGACAGCACCATCAAACACCTAGAGAGAAATAATTTCTTTCAAATCTTTCCTTAAAATCAAATCCCTGCCGTTCCTCTTCGGAATCTTGAATTACTCTCTCTTTGCCGAAAAGAAAYGCAATTATGATACTTATTTGAAAGGGATATGAGAGGTAGCCAAGCCACAGAAAKGCTGCATCCTTTTTAGGTAGCACAGCAGAATTCCTCAGTGCTTTTTATGAGGTGAGGAGAGATAAACTGTGGTGGCAGGGCCGGGAGAGAGAAAGGTATTTGGAAATACTGGCCAAAATCCCTAAGGAGAAGTGATAGCCTAAATGTTATTACAGCCAAAGAGTTTTATCATCATGGTATTTATTACCTGCTACTTGGCATAATGTCATCCAAAAAAAAAAGATGCAGTCCCTGCCCATAGATTTACTGTCTAAATGAAGAGATCAAGAAGACAAGTAGAAAAAGATGGAGCAAAGAGACTTGATGGCTCTTGGCCATGTCCTAACTACACAACACGTGTGGGAATGGCTGTGCACCTAGACAGAAAAACTGCCTGCCCTCACTTTTATGGGGCAGTGAGGTTTGCAAGGATTTTGACAACTGGGACCACTCAGAATGATTGATATGACACTGGTTGCATCGGGATTAGATCAGAAAAAGCAATTGTGCAAAGTATTAGGCAGAAATGAGTCAGTAAATGTTTCAGAGCAAACTGGCAGTAGTGCTGTGTCTGTCCCACGCTGGCTTAGCAGGGTAGAACAGAGTACCATGTTCTCATTCCTACTGAGACCTTTCCCTGCTGCCAAAGCCCATTGATCAATGATTTGCATTAGGTGGATGGACATAGATTTTTAAAAGAACTACCTATTCAGAATTGTGCATAACAATTCACTGTATTGAAAAGAAATACTTCTTACTGCCACCACTTGATTGGCAGTAAAAAATATCACTATTACAAATTACCAAAATGATTTATCAGACATTGATGCACTTAGCCTTAATAACGAGAAACTCTGAATCAATAATTTGTTTGATTTCATTTTTTTTAGCAAAACAAGTTTAAATGTTTACAACTTTATTACAAAAACGTGCAAGTTTCTAAATAGCTTAAGCTCCAAGAACAYCAATGCTTTCTTCTGGTACATCCTGCAAAGCAGTGGTTTATGAGGCAGTATCCAGAAAGACCTTTTAATTTTCCTGATCTCCAGATCTGTGCTCAGATTGGGATTATGTGTTACTTATAACACATTCATTTCCTTATCTGCCTCTGCAAGAGTATGCACATTCTACCTCATTTTTAATTTGAGGTACTGATTACAGTGTTTATCAATACGATTTCACAATAAAAAAGGAAAGTTTGCCAAACCAGTATTTTCTATCAGAAAACTACATAAAATTTTTCAACCAGTTCAATTCAATTATGGGAATGGGGACATGGAACTCAAGTGCCAATTTTCACATGTCAGGGTAGCAGTATTACCAGTCAAACCAGCATAGCCCTAAACACACAACGAGCAAGAAGGGCACAATCCCTCTCTTCATAAAGTATTTCCAAATACTGCACTCTTCTGAGTCTCTCACTGAAAAAGGGATGGCATCACACAGCTCTGGATAATGCACATAATGAGAAGGATGTGTGTTTTGATCTGCCTTGAAGGACATTGTATTGCACCAGGTTAATAACAAAGCCATCCAAAGCAGGTCTTCGTGGGGCTGCCTGGAAAACAGTACCAAGAGAGATAGAGAGCTTACCTCTATTTTGTTTTCAATGTAATCCCATATGCCAAGGACCACAATCCTCAAAATAGTCTAGTAAAATAGATTAAGGGGAAAAAAGATTATTAATATATTGCAGTTTTAGATAAACATTTAGTCTTTTACCTATTTAGGGAATRATTTTTGGTCTAAATAATAATCAGGTTCTAGAAACACCTAAATTTCAGGATTAAAAATGCAGATATTGCTCTCCAACCACTATATTGACTAAGTAAAACCTACACAAACAAAGTTTCAAGTTCAAATGCTCATCACCCTTTCCATCTTCCTAAAATTTTGCTTTCAGATTTGTGTGATTTAGATTACCAACTCTCCCCACATCCCTGACCCAAGCCTATATAAGATCCACTGTAAGATCCCCTCAGTCAGAATGAGGGAAAATGTTCTTTTCTGGCCACATTTGATATCCAGTGCTTACTACYTTCTGAGAAAAGAGGCACTGTCCTGTCCTGATGCCTAAAGGTACTGACATTTCATCAGTCTGAAGAGCACATGCTCTTGACTGGAGCATAAGGYAGTTATCCTATGAATTTCTGGAATCCTGTAATAAGACAAGGGACAAAAATATTTCTGTGATCCTYCTCTATGACGCCAAACAGCAATAAGCAACCTCAATAACTAAAAAAGAGGAATAAAGAAGGAACACAGAATAAACCAATGAATTACCATTAGAAAAATCTAACGGCACCTTTCCTACTTCCTAACTTGGCTTTCAGAAGGCACAATAAAAGAAAAAAATCCACCAGCCAACTTGTGATTGAAATGGAACATATGTAACGTTAAGGTCAGATTTTGAYACACATGATGAGTCTACCTGCATCKGTGAGCCTTGCAAAGAGCACCAAAATGTGACTTTCTGCATTCAACAGCAGCATAAATGACTTAGTGCTCAGCAGGCCTACCTGTGAGGGCTGACCATGCCCAGAATTGTGTAGAAAAAAGTGGCTCTGATGAATACATGTATCCCCTTCTTCATTATAAATACAAATATTAAATCCCAAGCAACTATGATTTTATGCCAAACATACCAGCACTAATRGCAGAACAACACTGAATTTTTCAGTAGTGTTCCTATGATGGTTTTGCCAAACTCCATGAGCCCAATTGCCTCACTTGGACTGTGATGACTGTGCTCCATTCTCTCTTGGCACTCCAAACCTGGATACCAGCACTTAATCCTGCCTTAGAGAGGGAGGCATTGCTGTGGGGGAGATGGGGCTTCCAGAGCCCAGCCTCACACCACCAAGGAGCAAGAAAGTGAAGCAGCCAACACTTACTCAGAAATGGTGTATGCAAAAGCACAGGCCAAGTCTGGTTGAAAAAGGGAGGCACAAGCCAGAAGACAACATGCAGCATTCTCTTTGCTCTACAAACAACAGTGATACTGTCCACAGACAGCACTATCTGCCAATGCTGCTGCTCTGCACTCCTGAAACCACTGTACTTCCAAAGCATTTTACAAACACAGCACGGGAGGAAGGCTCACAGCACCTTTCCATATTAACCTATGGTTAATACCCATCAAGGTTTACTTAGTTTATGGAGGGAGAGATGCACAGGAACAGGTGCTCAATCCCTTACTGACCCCAAACTGGCCAGCATGATGTGATGTAGATACAAGCACGTGCTGCTGACCAGCCAAGGCACTCCTGCAGCCTCAGCTCAGCTCCTGAACTGAATTCTGACAGACAAAAGCATCCCATCTCCTCTGCCAGTATCTCCCTCACTTCCCACTGAGGAGCTGCACAAAATGCTTCAGTACAAGTTATTTGTGAGCCCATAAGTTCAGCTGTGCTAATTAACTGGGGTCCACCATACAGGTTCCACAGCAGGCAGCCATGGGAAAACACATGAGGAAAAGCAGAGCCCTCTGTAAAGCTCAGGCACCACCTTTCCTACAGCCACCCTGCTGAGAGCACAGCTCATTCTCTGCTATGCTTAGGACATATTTCTGAAGGGCCAGGTCAATGAACAACTAACTGAAGGATGGCTGAGCACAGAACACTTTCACAGAAACTGAGGGTGAAAAACTTTCTTCCTTTGGACAGCTTCGCACTAAAGTATTTTCACTGAAATGAGGCATATCTGCACAAAGAAAACTGAAACACCTTCACACAGCCCTAAATACTTAACATGGGACTGTTGAGGGAACATAAAATAGGATTTCATTTCTGCCTTTTTAATTCCTCACTGCAGTGTTTAAATCAGGCTGTGCTACTGTCATATTAATGGGTGTGAGCAGTTCCAAGGGCTGGAAGTGAGCACAAATGTTTTCATTCCCAGTCTGCTGCTGTGAATCAGCACAAGTCAGCAGTGACTGGAAGTCTACTTGGCAGACACTAAATGCAGGATTGGTGTTGGTGCTCAGCAAAACATACCCTGCTGATCAGCCCCTTGGCTCTCACTAGAGCAGACACTGCAGGAAGGTCAGGGTAAGGGTAGGATAATCCAGCTCCCCATCCCACAGAYGGACCCTTTGGAACCGCTGAGCAAAACCAGGGGTAAGCTCAGGAAACATTTGTTCTGCATGGGAGCTCTTCAAGCTATGCACCAACATTGTCGTTCTTGAAAAAAACCCCATCACCACTGACATGACAAGAGCCAGGCAAGGCAGCCCTTCCTTGGTGTCACCCCAGTGCCAGCCTGTGCCAGCACAGCTCCAAACCAGCTCTGGCTGTCCCAACTCTGCCTGTGCGTGCCCATGGCATAAGAGAACATCCACTGCTGCTGCCACAGCTCTCACCCAGAGGAGGCTCAGGCAAAGAAATTTGGATTGTACTGGGAATCTGATTGATTGCTGAGTATAATAAATACTCTGACTGCAATGAAAGCATTGGTATTTCTTATATACAACGTTTTAGTATTTTTTCCAAAGCAATCATAAATACATTTCAGACAAATACATATATATTGCATTTGACTGTATATTGTCTCTGTACAGAACTTTAAAAAATRAAGACCTGTAGCAGAATGTGAAAAAAACCAGGCAGAAATTAATAATCCAGGAAATTTCCTACGCACTGTTCAAGGACCAAACTGAAAGATGCACATGAATTAAAAAAGAATTGCAACTGTAAAACATTCATCACAGACAAAACAAATGTTAGTCACAACATTATCATTTGCAACCACAAAAATCTATAARAAATAGGGAAAAAATGGAGAAGCACTACTGTTTCCTACTGATGAGCAGGCATTTTTCAGCACTGTAGCAAATGCACACACATAGTTTTGCATTACACCACAGGCATTCTGCATTTTTGAACACAGAATTGAAAAAAACATTAAGTATCAGTGTGAGTACTTTCCTGTTAAAGGCCTGCTTTGTTTTCTGTACTTGAAAAAGCAAGTTGTAACAGTATTTGACTGGAAATCTTTTAATTAGAAAGTCCTTAGCACATATATATTTTTAGTTGTATGAGAAATAATTTTTTTCTCCTAAAAGCTAATTTATTACATAAAAGTTTGTCCAATGCACTAATAAAAAGCAAATGACTGAATAGTTCTGTTAACTTCTTTAAGTTGAAGTAAACCAAATAAAATTTTTCAGACAGAAATCCAATTTCAAAACTGACAATGTCTCCTGGTGACACACAACTGTTTGCATGACATTTACTGTCTGCAGTGAAGTTTACGATGAACTGTGTGATGCTGCAGGTTCTCTCTCTAATTTTGTAGGGAAACTTGGCTGAGTCCTTTGCTGAGCCAGCTGTGTGAATTCCCACAATTCGCATTTGTCAGCTGACTGCACAGTACATTAGGTAATTTTAAGTACTTTTCTGCTTGCACAGTTACTATACAATTTACTACTCAGTGAGTCACTGCGTCAAACCCCTCCACAGCGTGAAGAAATCACCAGGAAGCAGCACAGGAGGGGAAGCTGGCCCAGCAGTGTGAGGCAAAGGGGAGCAACTCTGCATTTCAAGATGGGATAAGGATAGGGCAGATGGGCAGGATGGAGGAGGATGGAAAGGACGTCCTCAGTAAAGCCCTTCTTTCCATCCTTCCCCTGCCACAGAACCAAACTATCTATTGCAAAGCTTTCAGAAACTCTGTAGATTAAGCTTCTGCCTTCTGGATATATCTCATAAGACCAAATATTGAAAGCTTTCCCAGAACACGTTGTACCCAATCTGTAATTTATAGCCCCTCTCATTTGGGTCACTCCACAGAGGCCTTGGCTCATCCAGTTCTCAGAAGAATCCTCTTTTGCCATCTCCTGGTGAGCCTGTCCTGACCTACTGCGTTAGAAATCCCAGCACACGCTGTCCCCAGGCCACCAGAGCCCAGGGGAATGTGCTGGCATGTTTAAACCAACACATCCTTCTGTTTCCAGAGCACAGCCATCCTCCTCACACAGCTTCTCTTCAACCAAGGCTCTGAAATAAAATGTGAAGCTACAGACCCTCATCAC
Source organism: Malurus melanocephalus (assembly GCF_030028575.1). NCBI lineage: Eukaryota > Metazoa > Chordata > Aves > Passeriformes > Maluridae > Malurus > Malurus melanocephalus. The sequence goes on along the minus strand of NW_026623328.1, from coordinate 1,161,687 downwards.
CATTATCYAGTACAAGGCACCCCATGTGCTGTATTCTGAACTGCTGGGCTCCATTAGCACATGTGGTCACACAGAAATCACTCCCTGCCAAAACTTGGTGCCACCAACAAAATGAACACAGTGTGCTCTCTCTCACTAATACTACCAGAATATTGCACAAATCCAAATGTACCTTTGCACAAACTCTGTGGTTCTATTTGCTCCTATGTTCTCCCAATATTAATTCTTAGGATGTGGAGAAAACCAATGAGTATTCAACTGACAACTGTGTATAGATTTGAAAGGGCTTTTCAGGCATGGGAATGGCTCACCAGAGATTCCACCACACGTGCAGACTGGCCAGGGAACTGGGCTTATGCAGCCCTGCACCACAAATTCCCTCTRGTGGTGGTCACACAGGCACTAGCACTTGTCTCTGAAACACGTGCTGTAGGAGGTACTGCACTGCCATTATCAAGAGATGAAAGCACAGATAAAGCACTGATAGAGCACATTGTAAGTCAGCTATTCTATTGGAAATGAAATGGGCAGATTGGCATTTCAGAACAATGTCCAGCTACTGGATTCCTAGAAGTTCATRGGACCATTTTCCATGGTAACTAGTTTTTTATGAAGCAAGGAAATTGATTAGTAAAGAAATTTCCCAGTATATTAATATTTATTTTATACACACTGACAAAGAAGGAAGCTTAAACTTCCCTTATAAATACAACCAGCAATGAAGTGCATTTATGCACCATGAGAAAAGTTGTGTGTACACGGAATCAAAGCAAACACCCATAAGAGAAACCACAGCTTACAGAAGATTATTATCTTTCTGCTCAGCTCCTGGAAGCTCACAAATAACGTAACAGAAGAACAACTGAACTTCTCTAACATAAATTACAAATTTATTAAGGCAAAGACATTATTGACTTAGTTCTGTCATTTGGGATGTTTTCCTTTTTAACAGAACCTTAACAGCAGAGTCTCCTTTTGGCGGTTTTATTCTTTTCAAGGGTTGCTATTAACAAGCAATCTTGGTATAAAATGGTAGGTTTCTATCAACACTTCCTTTAAACATAGATAATGAGGAAAGCCTTCGAGTTTTTAATTCCTGTGAGCCATTGCTAATGAGATTATTTATCAGCTGGGATCTCAGAATCTTTATTTAAGTGGAGAGTTCCTTTCTTGGACACAGATGGTGGAAAGGAGCTGTGATTTGGTGCTTGCCTGAGTCTGAGCACATAAKACTTGGTTACTCGCAGGGAAACACTCTGAAAGCAGAATGCCTGAGTGCTGGGCTGACTGAAGCACACACAGAGCAAGGCACACAACTAATAYCAAAGAACTCAAGTCTTGCACACAAACAGTCTCATCAATCTTAGTGGAAAAGCAGAATTGAACAACACTTACAGAACCACGTACTTGTGGCAATGTGGTAAGACTGTTAAAAGCAGACTGCAATCCACTTACCAAAATACTGGGACATTCCCCATCTTCCTTTTCTCAGCCAACTAATACCAAGGCTGAATTTGCCCTCTTGAGAGGGTCCTTGCCTTGCTGTTGATACTGGGATTTCCCCCCCGTGTCTTTCTCTTCTCTTCTGTCTTAACATCTGGGTAACATTTGGTGCACAGACAAATTATAGTGATGTATGTAAACAAAGACAAACATACACAATCATCACCACTAGCAAATCCTGTTCAAATACTTGGAAAAAAAGCAAACACTTCACTTGAATAAGGATATTTTAACACTGGAAAGTCACAGACAGTGACAGAGTATAAAATGAACACAGTGCCTTGAAGGCTTGTGGCTATAATACAAGGCTAGGGAGAGCAGGAAGATGCTGTGAGAGTAACTACTCAACTTTGTTGGCAGCTGTTCTGGTGGCATTTGCCAGCTGCTGGCATGCTTAGCCCCTTCATTTTAAGCAAGCAGAAAGCCAGTGCCTGTTTAACACCAACACGATATGACTGCAATTACTTACAATGCTTTGAGAGCACCACCTCTTAAGCTGTATACTTGCAAAATATTCAGATTTTGTGCTAAAAGTTTTCTGGGTTTTAACAGGTCTTTTACAACTTCGTATTGTTTGTTCTTTAAGCTGAGGCCTTTTTGAAGAATTGTGTACCCATACTTACATTTACAATGGCAACCAAATTAAAGAATAAACAATAAACATCCGAACTTAGAACATGGTACTTGCTCTGGAAACAACCTACTCTGAATACCAGAAATCTTGAATCCTCACTTTGAGTTGAAAAACACTGACTGAAATGACTCATCAATCCTCAGCAGTTGCCTGTTACATCCAGGAAAACTAATTAAACCTGTTCATCTCTGGAATATCATCCTGGCATGAACAGTCAYAGAGTGCAACATCTCACTGCAACAAACGATCTTCTCAACAAATGATCCCAAAGACAGCTGACTCATGGTATGGGAATCAGAGGGGAAAAAAATCCCCTGAAGGAACCAAAGGAGTAAATAAAATTAAGATGGATGAAAAAAAAAGCCACTTGTAATTTTTGCTGTATTTTATAGCCCCTTGGAAAAAAATTRTTTGGATGACAGAAAATTATACTCTCTATTTTCCCTCTCACAAGACATAATTCAACATGAACTCAACCTGGCACAAGGCCAACCTCAGCAAATCCAGTAGAAAAAGTACACCTGAACTCTCCCAACTCTCCCAGACTGGTGGTCTCTGAAGCACATCCAGTTGCTCTGTGGAGCCATCTCTGTCTCTGAGCTGCCAAATAAACCCGTATCCAAAAGTCTACCCTGGTCTGTGTACCTCACATGGCTGTCTTGTGGTCTAATTTCATTGATCTAAACTCAAACTGTAATCAAATAGGTGAAGTATTTCAGAAGACAGAAATAATGAAGTGTGATAAGAGSTTATAATAAAGTAATAAGTGGTTTATAATAAATGAGAACAACAAGTAGAAAAGTAATTCCAAATACCTAATAGAGGAGAAAAGCCAACACAAATCCAAAATGAGGATGGTGAGTCAGGGAACCTGTTTTGGCTCTGTGAAACATTTCTGTTACTCTTTTCCTGCAAAATACTTCTGAACCARTTCATTCACTTCAGAGGGTACTCTGTCCTCAGCAGAACTGAAACAAGCAATTCCTTCCTTGAGACAGACGAGTACTGGCTTTGGGGACGTGTCTGCACTGCCACAAACAGCTGAACAAGAGCTGGGAACTCTGAAGGGGTACAGGGGCAAGGCACTGCAGCAGGGGTGAGCAGAGTGGTGCAAAGGAATGAAARCAGAACTGGACACTGCAGTCCAGCAGGGGAATTGAGGAGCACAGGAGCAGCTCTGGGTGAAGCAGCTCCAGAAAGCAAAGGGGATCAGGTGAGTGGGGTTGTGCAGCCATGCTGTTAGCAGGGGTTACAAGCTGATCCTGTTGGGAAGCTCAAGATTACAGGGAGCTCCAGGGTGCTAATCCACACTGAGAAAAGATTCTGGAGGAAAGAGAAAAGTACTTCTTTAATGGAAATGGACACCATCTAGCAAACCTGAGTCACTCAACTCAACGTGAAGTAGGACGTGCAATGCACAAAGACTGCAAAACTTTTTAATTGTTTAGATTATTTTCAGTCATTTCACATGTAACCTAGAGCCCACCATCACTGCCAAAGCACAGGACAGTAATGGTACCTATTTGTACCCCAGAGGGCTGGGACCAGAGCAGCCTGAGACCCCTCCCTGCCATCAAACAACCCTTCCAGAAAGCACCCACTGACAACACCAGCTCAAAAAGCAGAAATACAAAGTGATGATGTAAATAAATGTATGTCATTAGGAGCACCACGCAAATTACTAATGATACAATATGATGAGTATGAATTCAACGTAAGTGATTCAATAAATAATTTGCAGATATAACAGCTCTTGGGTTTTTGATCATTGTTTTTTTGTAACCTTCATGTTGTAACCTAAATTTACCATAGAGCGAAGATTTTAACATCTGTCTGAATTGTATTTTCTCCTATGGAATCAGAAAAAAACAGTTTTATATATTTAAGTCCAAGCTGTCTTGCAACTTAACAAACATAAAACTTGGTTTTGTGCCAAGTAATGTATTACAACCTGAAAAACAGCCATAAAAGCATTTTGGAATCATTCAGGAGCAGTCTAAATGTCTCAATACCAATTATTTCTTTTTGGAATAAAATTGAAAGCTCAGAAAAGCAGATTATCCCAGTTTGGTCATTTGTTACATCATGACTAGTGCCTTTTCCAATGGATACATTCACACACATTTTGTCAAAGAAATTCACCCTTTGTTTCATTCTCTTACCAGGTCTATATGCAGCAACCTAGAATATATGAACTGCCTTCATAAATTGTGAGAGGAGATAATTCCATTCTCCAAAYAGATATTTTTGTAAAAAACTCCCAGGGATCTTTATTCTTGAAAAACATGTCTTTATCTTAATCCTATACCTTATACCCARTGACACTGATAACAAATGGATCAAACTATCCTGCCCAGTGCCTGTAGTAATTYAGAGATGATTATTTCTTTCTGCAGCTTTCCAATTATAATTTGTAAGGCAGTATCTTCCATGTTTCCTAACCAATTCTAGACAACTGACAAACAGTGCTAATCCAAATAACATTTTTCAGTTTGCTAAGTARAAGCAGCAAGTGTTCTTTTTCTTGTTTTTCCCTTAAAACACACTGTGCTACATTATTTACAGTCAAATTACTGTAAAATTCTTGCTAATTCCAGTGACAACATAAAAATACTTTGCAGTTCTGTACGTGGTGAAAGACTTTGGTTATACATACCTCTGAAAAGAAAACAGAGAGGATGACTAGGCTGATCCAGTGAATTACTCCTGCAAACTGGGAAGCACTTGAAACTGCAATTAACATAATACAAGGAAGGGTCATTACAGTAGCAGAGTGCAACTTAGGTTAGTACATAATTAGTACTGCCACATATGGTAATGCTTGCTTTCTTAAATTTTGCAATGGAAGTACCAGAAGGAGGATGGGATGCAATGGGACATGGAACTCCAGCCCTGCCAGCTGCTCACCCTAATTCAGCATGTTAGCAGCTCTTCAGTGGAGCTTTTACAGATACTACTGCTGGGAAGCAATGACAGACACACAGCTCAGGTCTTTGATGCTCTGCCACTGCTTCATGTTCTCACCCCATGCGCTGCTTTAGTAGGAGATGTGTGACTAATCCCTGTGTACCAGGATCCAGAGTTAGGCTTCAGTAAGGAAACAGAATGCTCTACTATCCCCACATTATTCCTTGTATTCAGTCTCTGACAATTCAGCTCAGATAATAGGTATTTGTCTGGAAKAGGTGCTTAAAAGCTAGAGCTCAAAATGGGCTTCAAAATATATTTTATGCTGACAAAAATGCAGGAAATTGACAGGGTCCACTGTCTGAATTGCTAGCAATTCCTGTTCCCAYATGCTCCAAATTTGGATTAAGGGAATGAAGAGAAAGCATTCTCTCCTTACTTCAGGGTATTTGTGAGTCTGCCACCTTCACAGCAGGCAGATCAGAGAAGGCTGTGCAGTCTTGTAGTGTCAGAGAATGACTGTGTAAGGCAAGCAGTGGCTGTGGGCATAGAGGTGCAAGGCTGTGGCAGAATTAACTAKGTCTTCATTCTAAATGAAGAATTTTATTTTTAAATCAGAATCGAATAATATGGGAAGAAGAGGAGAGGGATGTAAGAAGAAATCCAYATACAAATAAAACTCAGTATCTGCTGCCACTGGAACTGTCACTGCTGAGGCTCTTTCATGGCTCGATGAGAGAGCATTTGCTGTGGTGCAGCAGAGGAATTAGTTAAAGGTGAAACAAATCAGCAAAATATGACATATTAAAATTCCCGAGGCACTACCTTTATAGGGCAGCCTACAGAACTGGAAACCCTTTTGATGCAGTTTTCCCAACCGGGCCATACAGGGCTCCAGCTGCCCTCTAGTGACAAAAAAGAAACAGCAACCAGGAATTTGGGAAGAAAATTCATCCTGACACACCCTGAGTGAACATTACAGAAGTTTGTAGGAGCAGCACCTGCGTTCTGTGGATCTTATTCCATAAGACGATTTTCTGGCAGATACACATTCCTGCAGTGTGTATCTGATGTTCTTGTTTGGGCAAGCCCTGAACCCCTTTTTACTGAGGCAGTGCTGCAGCACAGGATTTGTTTCATGCGCACAGCTCTGCATGGCCCCAGCCAGGGCACAGGTCCAGCAGCCCAGGAGCAGAGCTGCTCAGCTCCATGGTGTTCASAAAGGCCTGCTGCCTTCTCCAGATGCACCTGCTGCAGATGACTGCAGAAGGAGGGAAATACTAACTTGATTTCCTGAGCTCCTTTCCCCCCAAACTGCTGATGATGAGGAATGGATAGAATGGTCTATATTTCTGAGGCATTTGAACCTGCCACAACTCTCTTTAAAAAACAACAAAAAGAAGTCTGAGTAGGTATTGAAATGTTATTTTGTTATTGTATGTGAGGGGCTTTGAAGACAGACTTAAAAAACCTGATTACAGGACAGGTACCTAAAATAAAAGACCTATTACATGTCTCCTGCTTTCTGGGGTTTCTAATTCTGGTATGAACATGCTTTTTGCTACAATACCCTAAAAGGTCTCTGACCTTTTCATGTGTGTGTCCTACAGATTGCAAATGTGGTGTCCACTTTCAAAACCAATAGCTTTGTGCATGGGAGAACTGTATCATGCAACCAAAGACTGCACTGAAAGTAGAAGAGAAAAATCACTCTCTGAAAATGTCACAGCCAAAGAAAACAACAGGTTTCTTTTGTGGTGGTTTTTTTGTTTGGTTGGTTTKGTTCTCTGTTAATAAAGGGAGGCTTCCTAAGTAATTACAGTCTATAGAATGGATTAGCAGTTATTACCAACAGAATTGGCAGTGATGTGTTGTAACATATCCTAATGCACTGCTTGATTTTATAAAGAATAAGGAACTCTTAAAAGTGTAATTACATTTTTGAGAAACATAGTTCTGGACTGATGGCTTTTCAAAACCTTAATGTGACACACATCCCTCATAAGGCACAACTGTAATACTTTCGTCAGCCTCACCAAGACAGTCTTTATCTGATTTAAAACAAGAGAGAGGATATTCAAACTTGGCAGAGGCAAAAAGCCTYATGGGATGCTTCACTGGTTAAAATGTAAAGGAACACAAATGGAATGGATCTGGGAAAATCCATCCAGGCAGGGGCCACCTCTGAACAGTGAAGTCACCTGGCTCAACCAAAAATCTGTAGGTCAAGCAGAAGGTGCAAGCTGCAGAGCTTAGAAAGAGTGTCACATGCACCAGACAGAGGAGGAATGATTCCTAAAGTGAMGCTTTCCTTAGAAGGTTCTTCAGAAAATTGTGAGAAAATGTATGCTTTCGGAGGAGAGTGACCAATACTGTTAGAACTCTTGAGAGAAATTAGCAAAACCAGTTTTTAAACTCTTCRGCTCTGGAGGAAGTGAAAATTCTCTACATAAAGAGAAGGATGTGACACCTCAATAAATATTGTTGAAAGCTTCTTCCTCGTTCAATTTTTAAGGATTTATACCCAAAATTAGCATTCCTGACTTTTTTGAAAGTGGCAGGTTCATCCAAATTCTGGGCTTCCTCATCCAAAATGGTGAGTGAGCAGAGAAGAGAAAGTAACAGCTGTAATGGAGTGGCCATGCTCAGAACAGAGTGTGCAGTATGGACAGCGGGGTGTAAATGGGGAGCAACACTGTGCAATGACACTCACTTATGCATCTTACAGAGTTTATGAAATGGCTGCAATTATCAACCAAGTCCCTTAAAGTAATCAATGCCATTGCAATATCTAAACCTTTACTCCACTACAATCAATTGACTGTAACAGTGAAAGGACTTCAACAGAATAAAAATTTGGTTTGCTCAGGTTAAAGCTGCCACAGAAAATGGCAGACCATGACTCTTTTGTGCTATGTATCCTTGCATTTAGGGGATTGTCTGGACCCCAGCAACCATTTCAACACATCTGAGATTCTATGGAGATACTGGAGGCTACTCCTCAACATTTAGCATAGGGGAAAGTGAAGCTGGTGTTTGTGGTCATGTCAACTTTGTATCATAAAAGAAAAAAAGAAMAAAAAAAAAGAAGAAAAAGGGTGGAATGGAGGAAAAGAAGAGTAGGGGAAAAAAAGATGAAATAGGAAGCAAAACAGCAGCATTAAAATTTCCATTGTGGAACCTGTGTAGAGTGAATTCAGATAAATTAATCTATTATTTGACTCACAGTGTGTTAGCAAAGTAGAATGAAAATCTGTATAATTTCAGTGCATTACAAGCCCAAAAGCAGTGATTTCCATTCCGATGCACCTCAGCAGAAGTAAATTAATAACAGAGGTAAAACYAAATTATCCTATCTATTTTTGTATGTTCATCACTTCTGTCTATCCACATGTGATAGGTATCAGGGATTAATGTTGCACACATTTTTCTTCTGTGCATAAATAATGTCTCTACAGGGCATATTATTAGTACTTTCCAAGTACTAATGACAACACATCTGAATCTCTGCGTGTACACTCTGCATGTATCCTTTGAAAATTTGTCCTGTACTGAATCTGTTATTTGACCTGGATTTGGTCAGAAAAATAAGGAAGAGACTGACTTCACTATACCAGGATTCCACAGGAACACATTTCTTACCTAGCCTAGTAATGATTTAAAAGATAGGAAAAAACCAACCCCACCATCCTCCCCCCTTCAAAAATCTCCCAGCAAATTAAGCCTTTATTTCATCAAAATTAAAAAAAAAATTAAAAAATCAAAATTTAAAAAAAAAATCCTCCTACTCACACTGGAGAAGCTTTATATCTATTAGGAGTTCCAGAGTCAGAAGAATCACCACCAATACTACACAGGCTACCAGGAAACTGTTGAGACTTGCACTGAGCAAAAATACCTGCCACACAGCTGCTCGTCTCCCACAGCACGGTTTTAGCCAGTTAGATCTAAAGAAATAAAATTAAGGGGAAAACAAGAAAGGAAAAGAAGTGAAAAAGGAAAAGAGCTAAAGAGCAGTGAACTCAAAATTGTAAGTTCTGCTGTTACGGATACACTCAGCAAYAATGCACAAAGACTTTGCAAACTTCACTTTCACTGGTTTCTTTACCAAGAAAAATGTAAGAAAAACCTCCGTCCTGGGACGTCCCCAGCTCTGGGTGTCCTGGTGTCTGAGTGCCTTCACCATACTGAGTCATGCAGCCCTGATTATCACACACRCATTTCTGCTTTCTTCCTGTCTCACTAGTCCTCTTATTTTGTGCTCTTATTTTGACATACATGCTGCATTCATTTATCTGTGAGTACCAAGGCATAGCAGGACTCTGCTATTTAGAAGTTAATGACTTTTTTWAAAGCATTTCTCTGCTGCTGAATTTTCTGGTCATGTAACTTTATCCCTGCTCTATGAGACAGATCTGACAAGGGCTGCCAAATTTGGTTTGCAACAATCAGCCCATGACATCATGGAAAAGAACAGTAGGAATCTGGAAAATACCAAAGAATAAGCTCAGCAACTCCACAGCTACACTTTAAAGTAGCAAAGGTACGCAGCCTGGCAAGGTGTCAAGCCTCTGGCCAAGGCTCTCTCGCCTGGCTATTTGTCCAACTCTCATCAATCTGTTTGTGGATCAGGCCAAAAAAATCACCTTGCCAGAGTTTGGGGGACAGCATGCACCAGGGATTGCTCCCAAACCCCTTTTCAGAGGGAGAATAAAGTTTAGGCAGGATGCAGAAAGGTGTGAGGAGGCTGTGAGGACCAGAACTCTGGAAGGAAGTCGATGAAGGAGTAAATGTTGCACTACATTTTGCTAATGCAGATACACATCTACAAGTGGGGTGTTAAGAATACTTTTGTTCTTTTAAAAGCATTGGTAATAGGAATAACAATAGCATAGACTTCAGATGCATAAAGCTCATCCTGATACGTTTTACCTCCTAACTGCATCCCCTCAATGTCACTTTGATGCACCATCACATCATTGCTCATCAGTGCTCTGCAGTGTTCCTGTACTGGCTCACCTCAGAAAGTTTGGATGGGATGGTTGCCTGGCACTTCAGATTTTCAAAGCACTGTAAATACACATTAGGTAATGAACAGCTGACATGATTTATTAACTAGGCTTTAAAAAGCTGCAAGTGTGGTGCAGTAACTCCAGTGTCTGACTACAATATCAACACACAGAAATCAGAGGTGTACAAGAAGACATGATGATACTGATCGATTCCTAATAAACAGCTCTAGACTCAATAACTCATGTTATAATCAAACACTTGGAAAAACATCACAAAATGTTCTCTAACACACTCACAAATGAGGGAGAAAGTGATGCCAAGCAGTGCTCAGAGACTTGACACTTTCAAGCAGCTTCTCAGAATTAAGCATATCAACACTTGTAGTCAGATTGCCTGATTGCCTGACTGTAAAAGACCTCCTCAAYTGACTCTCAAAGCTTCAGAGAAGATTTGACAAGTGTTACTATCAAGAACTTGCCCTTAGGTTAGACTTCATTATGGCTCTAGCCTGAATACAGAATGCACCAGATTTTAAATAGGTTGTTTTAAAACATTAAGCATAAAAAGGGCATTGGGATAGGGCCTTTCTGYCAACTTGATCTTCTGATGAATTTTATTTCACATTTTTTCGAAAGAGGATAACTTGCTCTTAATGCAACTATGATTTGGGCTTAGGGCTGGGTTTTTTTAGATATTTCTAGAAACAATGAGGGCGGATGGCTCTGTTTAAACAGAACAGGTTTTAGCTCTATTTATCTGCTTGCATTTATCTTCCCTTTTCCAAAAGAGCCTTTATGCCAGTATTTTAATATTGCAGGGCAGCTTYTCCTATTCACAGAATCATCAGTAGAGGGCCCAATTACCTGCCTTGAAAAGCTCTASATAGTCAAGATTTTCAAATATACCAAACACATTAGTAAGAATATATCAACCATACTTGCCACAGTACAATACTTGCCATGATAGTTGTTACTCAAGCTATTAATTACTTACAGAATGTTAGTAACATGGAGTTATTGTCTGTTCAGTATTATTATTCAATACTGACAACAGTAAAAAGCTTCTGAATGAAACTATCAGTTTACAGTTGGAAAAAACAAGCAGCTTAAGAGGTCAAGAACAGTTCACCTGCACATTTCCACCTGTATCACACTCATAAAATATATAAATTGATTTCAAATACACAAAAGTATTTGAAATTTAAGCACTGAAGAACCACCTTCAGTTCTGTATCCTGACTTAYTACACCAAGGTGAGGTGTTAAACACTTGGCCTGTGCACAGACACTGAGCAGCACCTGCACATCACTGTCTACAGGCTGACATGTCAACCCCAATGACTCCTAATACACAAATCTCATTATCTCTTCAGCCCTGTAACCTGTTTTAGCACAGTACTATCTTAGCCTTCTAATGTGAAAGGGCTCATCCATTCAACAGATGAGAAATCTGGAGAAAAACAATCCCCTACCAGAATTACTGTGGGTTTAAACTTACCTTCCAAATTCTGGCCATTTCACACATGACACTGCAAAACTACACTTAAAATTTTAAGCTCAGATTAGAAAATCAGCTATAGAGAATTTTCAAAAAACCTTACAAACCAAAACATAACTTATGCAGTTCATAAATTTATGAACAGATTTCATAGTAACCATAGACAAGTAAAAGACCTTTCTCCCTCACTTCAGACACAAACCCCTAAACGAAACAAAAAACCAAATCACCAAAACCCTACGAACTAGTAAAAAAGTCCTGTATTTTGTTCAGAGAACAAGCACACATTCCATTGATGTCCAGACTGTGTTTGCTTGAACTCTCAGACAAGTATGACTCAGGAAAACTTTCCTGGGTGACTTCAAACAGGTTCATAAAGGATCTCAGCTACTTCGTCTCTACAACAGAAATAGTATTTATCTTTCTTGCAACGCCTGGATGAAGTAAAAGAATTTACTAGCATGGGAATTTGTTACTTGATAGCGAATTGGGCTGTAAAGTTTTGTTCTGAGACATTAAAATATATTTAGTGGAATTTTACCAGGGGTAATTCTTTTTAAAGATACTTTCACACATGGCTTTGTGCATAACCAATCTGTCATCATCCTGTTAGCCTTACTAATAAACAGCTTGGAAAAAAAGAACATAAGGCAAAACTGGGAAAGGTTGAACATATTTATGTGGTAAGGAACCACTACAAACAATTTTTTCAAGCTGTTAACAGCTGTCACTGTTTCTATTTTCTGGTCTTGTAAACAAATATGCCAAAATCTGCATTATACCTTACCCTGTCTTTTTTTCCTTTCTTTTGGCTAAACAGCAAGTGTTTGCACCTCACAAGATGGTTATGATCAGAAAACAGAAGGATGGATGAGATCCAAATTGCCATCTGAAGGAGTAGAAAGGCCATGGTCAGGAAGTGACAGGAACACAGGCTAAATAACAATACAAAATCTGGCTGAGACAACACAGACAGCAGAGCCTCACAGTAGGCTGCAGGGAGCAGCTGGAGGCCTTGAGCAACTAACTCCAAGGAACARACAAAGCTCTGCACCCCTTTTCTGGACTTCTACAAGCTTGGTTTAACTACAGAAGTTTAACTATTGAGAACAYCCTCATCTTTTTTCCCCCTAAAACTTGTGCTATTTCAAACCTCATAGCATTTCTTGGAAGACTCCTGCAAAAGACTCCTGCAAAACTCTGCTGCTCAAATGGCAAGAAAGATTCCCCCAGTTTGCTCCCCAAACTCACACATGGCCAGTTTACACACACTCATTCCTGTGCCAATATTATTCTTTAGCTTGATCAGTTCTCCCCAGCTGGCATTTTGTCCATGATGCATTATACACAGTAATGGAAGCCATTCGTGTAATTTAATTAAAGCCTGTGCTTTTTGTAGAATACACAATCCGTTTCTGTAACTATCCTAGCAGCCTCTTCTGCATGTGAATACAGACAACTGGAGCGCTACATAATATTTTGGAATAGGCTTAATTAATTACATGAATGCTTCCCAGCTCTATTAGAAGTACTTGAAGCTTTCTAGGATCATTTGTGCCTTCTTTATAGGAGCATATCACACCATTTGCTCACAGACATTCCTGTGATTACCTGGCCTTTTACTACTCTCACTAGAAAATTGCTTATTAGATTTTTCCTTTCTGTGCTAAGATCTGTAGTGAAGTATTAACATCAGCCTCAAAAACACCCTTTAGGAAACCTAAGAACAGCCATAATAGAAAATACTGAACAAAGGCTTGGCATCCTTGTCTTCAGCAGTGGCCTTGAGCACAAGTCTCAAGATGACTAAGAGCATAGCAAACATACAAATACTTTCCCTTAACATTCTCACAGCATCCAACTATTTTCCATTTGGTCACTTCCTGAAGCAGATGTGCTTTCTCAATTGTACTTAGTAACCTCCAATGAATTTCTCTTCCACAAACTTGTCCAATCTCTGTGTGGAGGGATAAGCTACTCACAGCCACATGTCCTTCAGAAAGTAGCTTCAGGCATCTACTGCTCCCTGTGCCAAGAGCAAACTCTTTTTGTTTCTTTGGAACTGGGCCTTAATCTATTAATGTACCTTAGAGACTGTATTGGGAGGGGGTGTGTGGATGTCAAGACTTATTTTAACCTCTCTGTGTCACAGACTTTGTAATATCAATCAAATCTCAGTCAGCCTGCTCTTTTCCAGACTGAGGAGTCCTATTTTACATAGTAATCTCTGATGGAAGCTGTATCACATCTTTGATCACAGTTTTCCTTTGATTGTTTTCCAGTTCTTTGATATCTACCATATCCTTTTTGACAGGGACCAGAACTGCACTCGTGTTCAAGACATGGGCAAAGCTTGGATATACAGAGGCATGACAACAGCCTCTCTTTTATTCTCTGCTCCTTTGCCTTAGCAATCCTAAGATCTGACTGGCTTTTAGACTGCTGCTCAGCATTTAGTTGAYTTTTTTAGACTTGCCTTCCAGACAAATATTCCTCTTTTCCACATTTCCCCTTTGTGTTATTGCTTATCCTGAAAAAAAGATCTCATTTTTTCCACCAAGCCATATCTTCCCCAACTTAGACAATTAATTCCAGTGTCAAGTCAGACAAATTAGGCCCATGTCATTTCCAGCCTCCAATAAAGAGCTTTGCAAACTCTTGCAAACAGAGTGATCTGTGGGCTACAACTGCTACCTTTCTACTCACAAAAACTACCTGAGAAAAGCAAGTTCAGATGGAAAAATACAGAAAGTTCTCCAAACTGAAAAAGTCTTAAAATTGGTGAGCTAGAAAATTAATTCTTTGTCTTACTTACGGTGCTGCTCTATCACTTGATAAAAGACACGGGAGGGGCATGCTCAAAGGACTTAGGTACTAGGATAAACACAGTAATGAGCTATTCTGGAAAACAAAATTTACAAAAATAAACACTTAAAAGGCTGCGCACAGAAACAGAAATTTATAAATTGCTGAACGCCCCTACAACAGAGCCCAAAATGTCATGTTTTCTCTAGTGAAGAGCTGGGCACCTCACAGGTTCTGTTGAGCTGAATGCTCATTTTCTGCTGCAGTGCAGGTCTGTTTTGGACCACAGCACGAAGAGTAGCAGTGATAAAGCACTGCACAAACAACAGATCAGCACTACAGTCTCATTCACTGTACCCACATGTTAGGATTTTGCACCATCTTTCTGGATTCAGACTATGACTGGCAGCTAAAACTAAATTCCAAGTCATTTTTGTGACAAGGAGCTTGCTCACTACACGAAATAGTTGTGCCCCCCAAAACCTTTGCACTTTTTCTGGGGCTTGAACGTCATTACCCACCGTGTATCCAGGATCTACATTGAGGTGCACAAACCCATTCAGAAAAGGGACTATTTTTAATTATGCCACCAGATAAAGACAATAAAAGCAGAAAACAAGAAATGTGAGAGCTTGATCTAGTCTAGTTCTTTTAGTTAAAGAACCTTTAAGCCTTGTAGAAAGCACAAGTAAAATATCTCCAGAAGATCAAAGTAATATCTGAAAGGAACARWCATTTTTTTTTTTYCCCAGGAYGGGTGAATACMTCMACCAGCAAARTCTTGCAACCAGTTTAAAATGAGAGCTCACAACACTTCCCTGTGTTAATTTCTCCACCCCTGTAAATCTCTGCTCAGTTTTGGCTCCCCTTCCTTTCTCTGTCTCTCCTTATGGTTTTTTTTCTTCAGATATTCCTATTGTTTAATGCACTTTCTAGCTGTGACCAAACCAATCTAAGGCTATGAACAGATGATCATAAATTATTAAATTACAACAGCATGACTATTTACAGCTAATGTCAAATGAGTCACATTAACTGTGTGAACTCAGAAACTTTACAGCTTTTGATGTAAAACAAAGTATTTGAAAACACCTACATATTTCAAATTTGTTTAACATTAAAACTCAGGAGCAGCATTTTAAAACACATGCAACAAATAATTTCAAAGTTGGTGTGAATCTCTCCCTCTTTCTCAACCCCTGAGAGAGGCTCACAGTTGCACTGCAGACTGCATTTTATTGTGTGAATATGCAGACAGACAATCTGTAATTTTTTAACTAATTTATTGTGATTGACACCTCCTAACTGGAACATACAGAAAATATAGGAAGGAGAGCTTTTCCCTATCCATGTACTACTTTCTGAATGTTGTCAATTTTTCNAAGACTCCTGCAAAACTCTGCTGCTCAAATGGCAAGAAAGATTCCCCCAGTTTGCTCCCCAAACTCACACATGGCCAGTTTACACACACTCATTCCTGTGCCAATATTATTCTTTAGCTTGATCAGTTCTCCCCAGCTGGCATTTTGTCCATGATGCATTATACACAGTAATGGAAGCCATTCGTGTAATTTAATTAAAGCCTGTGCTTTTTGTAGAATACACAATCCGTTTCTGTAACTATCCTAGCAGCCTCTTCTGCATGTGAATACAGACAACTGGAGCGCTACATAATATTTTGGAATAGGCTTAATTAATTACATGAATGCTTCCCAGCTCTATTAGAAGTACTTGAAGCTTTCTAGGATCATTTGTGCCTTCTTTATAGGAGCATATCACACCATTTGCTCACAGACATTCCTGTGATTACCTGGCCTTTTACTACTCTCACTAGAAAATTGCTTATTAGATTTTTCCTTTCTGTGCTAAGATCTGTAGTGAAGTATTAACATCAGCCTCAAAAACACCCTTTAGGAAACCTAAGAACAGCCATAATAGAAAATACTGAACAAAGGCTTGGCATCCTTGTCTTCAGCAGTGGCCTTGAGCACAAGTCTCAAGATGACTAAGAGCATAGCAAACATACAAATACTTTCCCTTAACATTCTCACAGCATCCAACTATTTTCCATTTGGTCACTTCCTGAAGCAGATGTGCTTTCTCAATTGTACTTAGTAACCTCCAATGAATTTCTCTTCCACAAACTTGTCCAATCTCTGTGTGGAGGGATAAGCTACTCACAGCCACATGTCCTTCAGAAAGTAGCTTCAGGCATCTACTGCTCCCTGTGCCAAGAGCAAACTCTTTTTGTTTCTTTGGAACTGGGCCTTAATCTATTAATGTACCTTAGAGACTGTATTGGGAGGGGGTGTGTGGATGTCAAGACTTATTTTAACCTCTCTGTGTCACAGACTTTGTAATATCAATCAAATCTCAGTCAGCCTGCTCTTTTCCAGACTGAGGAGTCCTATTTTACATAGTAATCTCTGATGGAAGCTGTATCACATCTTTGATCACAGTTTTCCTTTGATTGTTTTCCAGTTCTTTGATATCTACCATATCCTTTTTGACAGGGACCAGAACTGCACTCGTGTTCAAGACATGGGCAAAGCTTGGATATACAGAGGCATGACAACAGCCTCTCTTTTATTCTCTGCTCCTTTGCCTTAGCAATCCTAAGATCTGACTGGCTTTTAGACTGCTGCTCAGCATTTAGTTGACTTTTTTAGACTTGCCTTCCAGACAAATATTCCTCTTTTCCACATTTCCCCTTTGTGTTATTGCTTATCCTGAAAAAAAGATCTCATTTTTTCCACCAAGCCATATCTTCCCCAACTTAGACAATTAATTCCAGTGTCAAGTCAGACAAATTAGGCCCATGTCATTTCCAGCCTCCAATAAAGAGCTTTGCAAACTCTTGCAAACAGAGTGATCTGTGGGCTACAACTGCTACCTTTCTRCTCACAAAAACTACCTGAGAAAAGCAAGTTCAGATGGAAAAATACAGAAAGTTCTCCAAACTGAAAAAGTCTTAAAATTGGTGAGCTAGAAAATTAATTCTTTGTCTTACTTACGGTGCTGCTCTATCACTTGATAAAAGACACGGGAGGGGCATGCTCAAAGGACTTAGGTACTAGGATAAACACAGTAATGAGCTATTCTGGAAAACAAAATTTACAAAAATAAACACTTAAAAGGCTGCGCACAGAAATAGAAATTTCTAAATTGCTAAACGCCCCTACAACACAGCCCAAAATGTCATGTTTTCTCTAGTGAAGAGCTGGGCACCTCACAGGTTCTGTTGAGCTGAATGCTCATTTTCTGCTGCAGTGCAGGTCTGTTTTGGACCACAGCACGAAGAGTAGCAGTGATAAAGCACTGCACAAACAACAGATCAGCACTACAGTCTCATTCACTGTACCCACATGTTAGGATTTTGCACCATCTTTCTGGATTCAGACTATRACTGGCAGCTAAAACTAAATTCCAAGTCATTTTTGTGACAAGGAGCTTGCTCACTACACGAAATAGTTGTGCCCCCCAAAACCTTTGCACTTTTTCTGGGGCTTGAACGTCATTACCCACCGTGTATCCAGGATCTACATTGAGGTGCACAAACCCATTCAGAAAAGGGACTATTTTTAATTATGCCACCAGATAATGACAAGAAAAGCAGAAAACAAGAAATGTGAGARCTTGATCTAGTCTAGTTCTTTTAGTTAAAGCACCTTTAAGCCTTATAGAAAGTACAAGTAAAACATCTCCAGAAGATCAAAGTAATATCTGAAAGGAACAGACATTTTTTTTTTTCCCCAGGACGGGTGAATACATCAACCAGCAAAGTCTTGCAACCAGTTTAAAATGAGAGCTCACAACACTTCCCTGTGTTAATTTCTCCATCCCTGTAAATCTCTGCTCAGTTTTGGCTCCCCTTCCTTTCTCTCTCTCTCCTTACCGTTTTCTTTCTTCAGATATTCCTACTGTTTAATGCACTTTCTAGCTGTGACCAAACCAATCTAAGGCTATGAACAGATGATCATAAATTATTAAATTACAACAGCATGACTATTTACAGCTAATGTCAAATGAGTCACATTAACTGTGTGAACTCAGAAACTTTACAGCTTTTGATGTAAAACAAAGTATTTGAAAACACCTACATATTTCAAATTTGTTTAACATTAAAACTCAGGAGCTGCATTTTAAAACACATACAACAAATAATTTCAAAGTTGGTGTGAATCTCTCCCTCTTTCTCAACCCCTGAGAGAGGCTCACAGTTGCACTGCAGACTGCATTTTATTGTGTGAATATGCAGACAGACAATCTGTAATTTTTTAACTAATTTATTGTGATTGACACCTCCTAACTGGAACATACAGAAAATATAGGAAGGAGAGCTTTTCCCTATCCATGTACTACTTTCTGAATGTTGTCAATTTTTCTGCTATTCTCCATCACTTTTATTGGACATTAATACAAAAAAAAAAAAAAAAAAAAAAAAAAAACAGAAGAGAGAAACATTTTTTTGAAAAATAGAATATTTGATTGGAAAAAAAGAAATTAAGAGCGGCACTTAGAGCAATGTTAATATTTAAAATTTTTCTCACCTTTCTGCGTGGTTAGTCTCCTCAAAGAAACATCTACAGACTGCTTTCATGCAAATTGAGTTCAATGCAGTCACAGCCTCTCCAGTAAATTCAGACACAAAGTAAACTGGCAACCCAACTGCTGCAAGGTTGTGCTTTTTTAATGTGAGCATCACCCAGGTATCTTAGAGGTGTACACCAGGTGCTCTCTTGGCATCCAAGGCAGGTTTCTGGGAGGAGTTCAATTCTCATAGATATATCTCCAGCCTACACCTCAACCCTTTCTGCAGTGTCTAAGAATGGAGYACTGTGCACAGCAGCAGCAGCACCCAAGGATGACTCTAACAGGGAACTGCGGCACAGATCAATGGGACCAGTAAATAATGAACATCACTCTATTGGTTCTGAGAACCAAGCTTCCTATAGTAACAAGAAACAGTACCTTCTTCCCAAAGAGYAAGGGATTTTTTAAGTAGAGGCCACTGTAGTCACATAATACTCAAAACGCTTTAGTCCCAAATTGTTGCTGTTTACCAGAAAACTTCCTYTTTCTGAAGAGTAGAACCATAGCTCTGTCAACACCAGGCACATCAGCCTAACTGCAGCCAGGAAGCACAACAGCTGCAGAAATTCCTCCTATCCCACRTGGGGTAGCCACACATCCCCTACTCCTCATCACTGCAAGGACAACGACAATGCTGGCTCACCCTCATGACTTGYAATGAGAATATTTGCAATGCAGATTCTGTCCAACTGAACCAACTTCCATAATGGAAATMTCTTTATCTTCCCTATATGAGAAGTCTACAGAGGGAGAAGAACTTCTGCTCAAYCCACATTAGAAGACAACACATTTTGTGTTTTCTTTGAGGGTTTCACGTAGAGTGGAAAGGCTTTTCTGGCCTGATTACCCTTTCACTACTTACAGGTGTACATGAGGGACAGGCTTAATGTGCCTCTAATCTGCAATCCTTTCTTTGGTGCTTAGCACAGGGATCARCATTGTCATCTAAATTTCTGACAAAACCAGCTCAAACAAATTTTGTCCACAAAACTCCTCCAACAACACTGACAGCCAGGAACTGACTGCCCTGAGAATTTGATATGAAAAAGCAAAGCCCCATCAAGCTGCACAAAGACTTTTATTCCAGTATTAAAGCATAGGAATGTCAACTTGCGTATGTTCTGTCTAACAAGTTAAAGACAGACCATAATTTTCTTTCTTTTTCCTTCTCTTTTTTTCATTTCTTGTGAGAGGGGTAGCTAGTCTGATGCGTCTGAGAGTTTCCAGGCACAGGAAGAGGGTTATTGACCCACCTATTTCTGACTGCTAATTAATATTGGGATTATCAACGGAAACATTCCCTCAGATGAAACAAAAAGCTCCCCTAGTAAGTAACCAGGTCAAATTTGTTCTTGGACCCGAAACACCTTGTAACCTTAAAGAACGCAGAGGAAAGCTTTGTGTGCACTTTGGGGTGCACACAACATTAAATCAGGAGGCTCCTTTCTTGCTCCTTTACTCATCTCTAGTTTGCTGTCTCTTGCTGCTCCATGCAAGGAAATGGAGACTTACAGTAATCAGGAACTAGTGACCGTGGACAATTATGTTGTCCAACAAAGTTGTGGAAGATGCACTTTGTAACAACCACTCACTCTTGCCAAGCACAGGGATGTGCCAGAGCCTTGCAATTAGGATGCCTACAAGTTGCCTAGACCAGCTGCAGATCGAGAACAGAGCCACACACAAAACATGCAGGTCCATGTCCTCCCCACATCACTCTCTTTGCATATAAGGGAGATGTGGCTGCCAGTTCCAGCACCAAACTGATCTGACCCACCCKACCTCCTTCTCACTTGATTTGATGCCAGTCACAACTAACAAGGCCATGGGAAAGAAATCACACCACATTCATAAAACCAGACATATTCCCAACCAAGCCAGGAGGTGGCACAGGGATAGTATTTTATTCCTGCTGCTGGGCTTCTGAAGTTCAGCTCTGCTCCTAGATTTCCCAGGGCATCAGTTGTCATGAATGCTTCCGAAAGGAAGAAGCCACCATTCCCACAAGGCAGCTGAACATACTCAACCAAAACACATTGGGATGTCCAAATTTAAGCTTTGAACTTTCGTCAGAGAATGCACTCTAMAGCTGGGAGGTCTGGATGGCACCTGCTTATTTCTATTCAAACTGACAAAGCCACAAAAGAAAACTGTGCTGAGAAAGAGGAATGGCAAAGCCTATTTCCATGCTTAGGACTGCAAAGCTGCTCAAATGGTTACAGTAAGAGATCTGTGCCCTTTGGCACAGTGAAGAATTCAGTTTCAGATCATAAAAATCTATAAAAATGCATCTTTGAACTAAACCAGTATTGACTCAGCACMAAAATAGCCTGAGGGTTACACCTGCATACTCAAATTAATTTTCAAGTGCCTCTTTTGCTATGCAGGGTATTTTATGTTRCAGTTGTACCGTACTTATATAACCTACTCGAAATGTATTTCCCCTTGTTTGGAGTAACAACTTTTTGGAGATGTCTCATAAAGTCCAATTTGGAAAGAAATTAAAGGCAAGAGCCTTCCCCACATCTTTCTTCCTGACTATCGTACAGAATACCTGCTGAGCCGAGATCAAGCAGGTCTCTGCTGATTACAGAGCACAGGTTAAAATGCACTGAGCTGTTAATAAAAGGAGGCTTACATAAAGCCTTTTAAAGTCTTCAGCAGTGAGCATTCTGTATGGCTTACTGGGAGTGCCTTCACAGGACCTTACTGACAGTGGAGGCAGAATGTGTCCAGTGTGACACACAGGGAACAGCAGCCACAGAACCAGGGAGGGCAGGCACCAGCACTCACCTCATCTCTGCCCTGAGGGATGTTAAATACAGTGCTGCCATTCCTGACAAATGCATCTTCTTGAAGACATCCAGCAATTGGACCTATTTTCCCCTCCTTCCCATACACACCAGCAGTCTACCCCAGCACTTTGCTGCCCTCACTATCCTCTGCTGCAATTCAAGCTTTTTACTTCTTGTCCTAAACATCATGGAGATCAATAACAGGCTGTTCCCTTCTTCACTGAAGTCTCTTAGAAGCTCCCCCCAAAGTCTCTTCTTCATGTGAAACACAGTTATTTCAATCAGTACTCCACAGCAGGTTTTTGGAGCCTCTAATCATTCTCACTGCCTTCCTCTGGATTCTCTCCAGTTGACCCAAATCTTTCATAAAGAATTTAGTACAGCAGTCCACCTACAGCCACTTCAAGCCTGAACCAGGCATAAGGATGACTTCTAATGTCCTGTAGGACAAMAATGCTACATAATCTGACCTGGGCTATGTTTGGGCAAATGCTATGAACTGATGAAGATCTTTTATTCCAGTGAAACTGAAACCACCACTCTACAGAAACAGGAGTGGGATAGATATACTATATACATTATCGAAGACAGCATTCTTACATAAGCAAACTACACAATTCAAATTACTGCTGACAAATACACTGTCCTGGAATTAGCAGTACTATGCTATTATCTCTCAGTCAGGACCTGTACAACTATGTACAAGTAGCACAGCAGTCAACCCTCTGTCTTCCKGAAACACCTTTCTCAAAGAGCTTTCACCAGACCATTCTGCTTGTCTGACCAGCTAGATGTTTCACCTAGTTTTTCCTGAGATAAGGCTTCCACACTGTGGTCAAACAGTAGCTAGGAACCACTTAAAATGATAAAGAGCCCTAAATCAGCCTAGATTAGTCATATTAGAAAAAGTCACTTCCATCCTGTGACAATGATTTTACAAAGAGYTTGAGGACAACCAGCTGCACTTCTCCAGTTTAATGTTTCCTATTTTACAGGCCATGAAACTCCTGTAACCTAAAACTACACAAAACTCTGCCCTTTGTACTTACCCTTCTCTTTGGTACTCCTCATCCAGGTTTGACAAAAGCTGGGACCCAGCCACAGACAGATCAAGTGCAGCTAAAGGTAGATCTCGATAAGCAAAATTAACAAGCTGTACAGGAGCAATGCTTTTGGTCTCTTCTTCCACTTGTTGGGAAATGATCTCAACTTCCGAAACACCACCTTCAATTGTAGGCCTGAAAATGTAATAAACACATGTATACACATAGAGAAATAGAAATATTTAAATGATAAAGTAAGTAAAAGTAAAGTTAGAGACAAGACTTCACAGATTCCTAAAGAGCCAGTAACTTCAGGCCTGTGCAAGGCCATTGAGAGAGGTGTCATCACAGAGGAGACAGATCAAATCTCTCCAAACTTTAGTAGAWCTCACTGTAATCAACAGAAACCTCACAAAGGAGAACAGCATTTCACTCTGCTAAATCTGCTTCAAAAGGACTAAATATAAATGGCTGTTATAAATAAACAAATACAGAAAAAACGCATGAACCCAAAAGGAAAATATTTATGCAAAACAGAAAGAAGGCATGTAACTATGCCAATTATAGACTTGCTGCTTTGTAAGTTAGATAGGTGACCAATAAACACTTAGATGTATTAATTATTATATACAAATAAACTATTAATTAATAGTTGCAATTTGACCCCTCTTCCACTCCAGATTTGAATACTGATTCAAATAGTTTTGATGGATGGCACCTTTGTTATATTTAACTAGAAAGGATCATTCTGTTACAAGTTATTTCAAAATAGTTCTGAAAGGGAACAATGATTCAGAAGAATTATGGCCTCCTCCATAAAGATTATCTTAACTAACCTTATGTACAGCTGTAAATCTGTATGTAAATCTGACAGACTCTTATAGCAACCCACCAACACTAATGGAAACTCCACACAGCTAAAAACAGTCTGACAATGTGTATGTCTCCCACATTTATAACACGATACTGCTTCTGTAGGAATTTTGTCAGCTACCATTACTCAGTGCACGMACAGGATGACTTGGCTGTAGGACACAGCTGCATGGCAAGGGCTGATCTSTGCAGCTCCCAGCAAAGCTGCTTGCCCTGTTTGATTCCAAGTAGGTGCAAGCACAAATTTCTCCAGCTTTCTTCCAGGGGAGCCTGGTAACTTTACAAGAACTCTCAGGATATTCTCAGAGCATTTCAATAGCAGGTGTGAAGATACTCTTCTTCCACAGGAATATAATTTAAAAGTTCATAGCACTCTTGACTATGTTACTTTGCAGTGTTACTTGACTGCAAAAATTGCATTGGTAATATCATTTTAAAGAAGCTTATTAAAATATTCAAGCAATCTGATTAGCAGTTTCTATTTTCCCCCACAGAAAATATGAGAATACTTTAGAAGACCACTTAACTGGTGTATCTAAGGATAAGGATATAATTTAAGGATGTGGGTGAAAGAACTAGAATTTCATGTTGAAAGTTTCCATTGGTCAGAGTCTCACTATTTGACTAATTCTTTCAGATGGAAGACATTACTCTTTAATTAAAAGGAGCAAACTGCTGCCAGAATTACCCAAGAAAGTAAAATGCTGTTAYATGTAGAGTATTTGGCAGGGAAAGGCTGCAGCTGTGGCAGAAAGAGGAGGTAAAAGGAAGCACTATTTGAACAACCTAAAGGCTTTTATTTTATTCATGTGTAACTAATGATGGAAAGTAATGAGATTCTTTAATTTCCAASAGAACTGTATTCCTCTGTAAACAATCTGAAATCAGAAACCCAGAGGTAAAAGCTAATTTTAGCAGGTACTTTCTTTCATTTTCACCTTTAGTGCCATCCTGTGGACACTTACCTTTATAAATGCAAGCTGGTTCAGTTTTGCATGAAAGAGCATACAATGATCCAATTTCCAGTATTATAAAGGAAAAAGGAAATGGGTCAGTGCAACCTTCCCTCCCTCAACAGTATTGAATTTCTGTATTGTTAGACAGACTAAATGACAGACACAGACTGATTTTATTGAAAAGATAAAACAAACATACTAGTGCTGGGAGACAGCTTTGGTGGCAGGAAAAAAAAAAGATACACAGATCTGAAAATAATGTAACATTGTAGTTTTCAGCCACTGCTGTTGTAACACATCAGACGTGCTTACAGTACCATTCATGTTTTTTCTGCTAATTCATACTCTTTAGACAAATAAAAATCTTCTTGAAGTCACAACATCATTCTCCAGGTAGTGCCTGTTCCCCTTCATTTACAGTAACTTGTATCACATGGTACTTACTGAGGATTGGTCATGTTGGAGCTGCAACCAAATCAGCAATGGTTCCAATCTTTAACTATTGCCAGCTGCTCTGCATGAAAGTTCTAGCCTTGCAGGATTASGTCTCTGCAGAAGCAAAACAAAGTTATCTAAAATACAGCTGAAAGAAATACAAAGGGCTACAGTGACTTCTGTTATGCTGTAAGTGTGTTTAATAGTTTAATTCCCCCCATGACTCTTTTTCAAAGTGTTTTTATTCCAAGTTAATTCCTCCATATGGAAGGAATGCTGTGAAATTACAGTGCATTTACTTTCACACATAAACACATAATTCTGTAAGAACACAGGTCTTGTTTTAAACCACTAGATTGTTAAGGAAGATAACCAAGATCGGAGGGGGARGTGGATTTTTCAAAGAAAGCTCATGGCATCAGGAGCGTAAATTCTATTGGAAGCCAATTTTTAACAACTTTTTATRCATTATAAAGATGAGCATTAACTTTGCCAATGAAGTTCGGGGGTTTATTCTCCATTTTCGAGTTTGAACTGTTCTTGACTCCCTTTGCCACCTTAGGAAATCTCTTCCAAAAATTAATTCATGCTGTAGAACATTCTAGGTGAGCTGTTATCAGGATACTAYTCTGATCAACAAAACCCTGTAAAACATTTGGAAAGGGCAAAATCTCCACTTGTGTTGTACCTGGAGCAATGCATGGCCACCAGAGCAGAAGAGAACAAGCCTGTGAGAATGAAAMCTACTGATACACAGGTTTTGTTAGCAGGAAAAATGAGGAATACCACACAACAAGCAACAACTCTTAAAAATCATGGGAGACTTCGGAAAGCTACTGTGAAGATTGTATCATAAACAATTTTAAAAAGTAACATTAAAAACAAACTCTTATTTAGGTTAAACAGAAATAAGCATTAGCAAATTAGAATTATTTACAATAATGCCAATGATCATGAAAAATACTCTTACACTAAACTTTATACAAGAGTCACGGGCTGAATTGTCAGTCAGTATTTACAGCGGAGACCACAAATGTAACTACAGTAAGATCCTTAACAGACACTTGGTGCAAAAAAAAAAAAAAAATTGAACTTACATCTTTTGTAGAGCCATTTCCAAGGCTTTATTTCATGTTTTGTAATTTTACAAAAATGTAAAACGTAGCCAATGCATTTTTGCATTTTCACATTTTCCAGATAATGTGCCTGGGTATGCAAGAAGAAAAGTTTTGCACTGTGATCACCCTCCTCAGGTAGATAAGTCAGCCAAAAGCAATTTAATTATTTATATAAAGAGGACAACTTTAAAACGAAAGACTGCACATGCTTTAGAAAGACATACACCCTYCATTTATTTACAACCTTGTAATACTTGTAAAGTCAGAGTAAGAAGCAAACTTTTTCAGATAAAGCTTTGCTAATACAGCAGAAACCTGATTTGATATCCATTCAAGTATCAGCTAGAGTCTATTCCCTAGCCTTTGTACTCCTTAAATTATTTTATTTACTGTATCCCTAAGGCAGCAAAATACTAAAACATTTGCCTAAAATTATGAATATTTAAATCACAAAGAACTTTCTAATAGCAATTGTTACACCTACCAGCACAACAAAACTAAAATATAAGACTTAGGCTTATTTTGCAATGTTAGCTCCCTAACATCTCAATTTGAGCTCACATTTTTACAACACAAAAAAACCCCAAACGATTTTGAATGAAAAATTCTACCCAAACCAATTGTCCTTAGCACTCAGCATGAGAAAATGGCCAAGGTATGAGGTACTGTGCACCTGTCTTGTGAGATTGAGGAAATCCAGAATCCTGCCCTATCTGTATTTGCAGGCCTGGAGAATAAAAGGTGATTTAGGAAATGGGAATACGACTGATGGAAACYGGCCTTAGAGGACAGGCAGGCAAGTGTACATATGGAAGCTTCTTAACCTGGTAAAAATCTCACCATTTATTCGGGAGACAGCACAGTGCTGGCAACCCCTACCTCCTTCCCAAAGAGGGTTTAGAAAACAAAGCAGTGACAAAAAATGTACATCTAGATTTTAAGAAATCTTATTTTTTAGATTAATCCTAAAATTCTGAGGGAACTAGCCAGCAACACAAGACATAAATACTAAATATTTGTCCATCCAGAACAGAGTCTCCTTTTCCCCCAAAGCTAGAAGTACATCCACAATCATACAGAGTTACGTTTTACAGCTTAGGCAGTGCTCTGAGCCGTATGTGACCAGTGGCAGCAGCAATAACCAGGCCAGCTCCCTCCTGCTGGAGCCAGCAGCTCTCCAGGTAAAGTCTACTCACCCCAAGGCTGAAGGAGCTGCTGGCAGGAGGGCAGCAGCTCTTCCCACAGTGCTGAAGGCTCCCCAGGGAGCAGAGTCCAGCTCACCACAGCCGCAGGGATCGCTACCATGACACAAGGAGATCACGGCGTGAGATCAGCAGCACCGAGACACCTGCAAGGAAACACAGGGACTCAACTCTCCAAAGGACTCAGTGCAACCAWCCTCAAAGAAAAAGGGGCAAAACGTGAGTAATCTCTGGTAAAAATGACTAATGTGTTCGCTGATCTAATGAATTGGAGGCAACTAGAGTTAGTAAGTGCAATAAGAAGACAAAAAAAATGTAATAGGTTGTGTGTATCTATCTCCCAAATGGATTACTGTGATTCATGTTCTTTACAGGCTTTATGCAAGCAACAGAAATGTATTAATATATACTGGTATTCTGAAAAATCGTATTTTTTACCATCCACTCCACCTCATCTATCTATTTTTAACTTCCTTAAAAACCCCATATTTTCTAGCAACATAAACTACTTGCAACTTCCACATCAAATTTCTTTGCAACTGAAACGTTTCTAAAGGCAGCAGGGATCAGCAGGGGGATTTTATTCTTTTAAACTTCTCTCTTACTTGCATTCCTATAGGATTTTCCTGTAGGTAAAGTGGAATGATGGTGCTCCTCTCCCTGCCGACAGAGATAGGCAGAAGACAAGTTTTGGGTATTCCATCCGTCACCTGAGTGGAAATTTTTCCATACAGCTCTTTCCCCACTTAACCCACTCAATGTCCAGTAGACAAAAAAGCCCCATCTCTCATAGTCTCATCTAATGGAATTACTAACAGGTYCAGGGTTTTTGGCTTTTTTCCCCACTTTGCAGAATTGAGAGCAGGCAGCACACAGGACATGCTAAACTGCCACGTGAGCATGGGCAATACCCATTCCCTGAGAGTTCAGCAATTCCATTTCTTCTATGGWGTGTTTTCCAGGTGAGATGGCTGTAGAAGGAGCACAATTTCCAAAATTTAACAGAAACAGTTTAGAAAGGAGATATGACGGAAAGAACCACCCTACTAGTTTCTAGTGCAAGCTTTCAAGAAGTATAACAACCAGAAACATTCACTGGACTAATTGACATCTTGTATGTACCAAGACAAGAGTCAATCTCACTGATAGTCCAGCTCAAAATGTGTGGGATCACAGTTCAAATATCAGCCAAGCTCATTCAGCTCTTCACCCCTCTGCAGTACTGAAGGAAGTTGTAATCCATTCAACTAAGCTCTTTCTGAGGCAAGACCTTCAAAATGTGTAAAAGTGCTGTCCTTGCCTTCCAAGCCCTTTAGCTTTCCTCTGTTCTCTGCACCTTACTACACATGCCAGTGTTCCCTGAGGCTTCTGCGAGCTGCCCTTGGGTTGATAATGATTTTTTCCCCTCTCCCTGCAGGGAAGGCACTGACAGGCACCTGCTCACAGCTCCTGGGTAGTGCAGGCCGGGCACCAGGGTCAGGTGCTGCACTTGAGCAAAGGTTCCTGCTGCTGYCCTTGCCCAGCACACATCCTGCCCGAGTTACTTTGTTAATGTTTAGATCAACCTTCTATTGTCACTCACCACACCTTGGCTGGAGCTTGTTAATAGAAGATAAAATCCAGCTGAAACAACAAAAWGCATCGAACAGAGTTTGGAAAACACATGCTAAAGCATAGCACATGGTGTACATACACTCTAAGCTAAAAGAAAAACAAAACAAAACTCCAAGAGCAAATAAAAAAAAAAAAATCTATACTCCACTGGTGCACAAAAATGGCTTTTAGCATTGATTTAAGCACAGTCTTACAAAATATGTGTCACAATGCAGTGGGCCCAATTGGGGGTGGGGAGTAGGAAGATGATTTAATTTAAGCCTTTTGCACCAAAGTCCCTACTAACTTGTACCCTATTCAGCTCAGCTGAAGTCAAGACAACATGATTCAGAGCTGTTTGCTGCACTTGCTCATGTTCTGAGGCGTATTATCATGAAGCTGTAAGTTCCTGTACAAAATTCAGATTCTACCTCAAGTATTCAAGTTTGTGTCCTTACAAGGTAGCTACAAAACCAAATTCTGACATGTTCCCCTAACTAAAGATTCTTCCACACAGTCCCCCAACAGCAGCTTGAGACACAGGGACAGGCTCAGAGTTTGCATTCAAAGGAAATGCCACAGGCCCCACCCGAGGAGACATCACTGTGGCTGTGGCTGCAATGGGAGGTTTTGGTATTCTCACCCAGCTCCTGCTCCTTCCTCTACCCACACCCCATCCATTTATTTAAAAAAAAAAAAAAGATGGCTTCCCTGATGAAGGGGTAGGTCATAGTACAGCTCCAAAAATAGTTGTGTCAGCAAAAGTGAGAGTGCAGAACAAGGCACTGTGCACAGCCACAGAAACAAACCACACAAAGCAGAAACACACTTGAGACCAGAAATACCCAAGGACAATGGGCAGAGTCCTGGCCATTGGCAATATTTAACTGGCGCAAACACCCAACATGGAAACACTAAGGAGATTGGAGACAGGGTGCAAAGGAAGAGGGCTTCWGTGGGGGTTTTTCTCCTTCTGTGTGACACTGGAGCTTTTTACTCTGAATCCAGTCCACATCAAGAAACAGAATTTTGCTTCCTTTGTGYGAACAAGTTATGTCTTATTTCAGTCTATAAATTAAAAGCCTTATATAATCTAAAGCTCAAATGCAAATGATGGCTACTCATGYGCCAGCTGGGGAGTCCTAAGGAGGTCAGGGAGTTATTCAGAAAAATAGGAAGAAAAGGAATAACCTGAAATAAGAGTAATAAGAGTAGGGGAAAAACCTAAACAGACATTACCCCAGAAGCTTTCAAAGAGAAAGGGCAAGTGGGATTTAGGGGAACTACATTTAGCTCTTGTGAATTAGCCCAAACAATTTTTTTTGGTGATTAACACCAGTGATATCATCCTGAGGATCAGCATGAACTTGACGTTATCACTCATTGCTACTATGAGGGAGTCACATTTCTCCAASGACTGAAATTCCCAGGGTCCCTGGGATCACAACTGTTTTTGTCCTGAGAATTTTAATTAGCTCAAATTACCTGCATTTAGAAAGTTTTATTGGTCACATATTCCAAAATTGTTTCCTTCAGGAATCCAGCAGCTTCTGAAGGGGAAAGCCTACAAATCTGCAGGAGTGGTCTCAGCACTTCTTTGCTTTGCTTCAGGTTAAATAAAATTGKTTTTTCTTTTGTCCCCAACAGGAAAAATCACAGTTCATGATATTTAAAAAAAAAAAAAATTTGATTAAACTGATACTCCCTAATGCCTTATCTCCATTATAGGAAAGGTATTTAGATTGGGGGGAAAGAAAGGCATTCACAAATTAGGAAATGGCAGATTTGCACTTGCTCATGCAGTCATAATTCTATCCCCTTGTGGAATCATCCTGTATGCTGAAACGAAGCAGAACGATGTTTGAGGAAAAAAAGAGCATGTAATCATGTAATTAAAGACTCTCATTATTCCTAAGTGTAACTCACACTTTCTAGAGAGAAGTTTAGATGGGCCAAAAAAGAGAAAAATCATCTTGTGCACAATTATAATAATCTTTTCACAAGTGCAACATGATCATTGGCTGAATCCTAAACATTTCAGTATTGCAAATCTGGACTACAGAACAAATAACAGTAGCTGGAAGAAAGCCTTTAGAGGACTAATCCAAAACAAACTCAGAGGAGTCGAGCCTACTCTCTTCCACGGAGCTTGCAGGTGTGCARCACAGCTCATGGTACTTCCAGACTGAAAGAAACAGGAGGAGYTGCTCTGTTTGGGAAGGTTTAAAAAGACTCAGTTCATGCTCCTTCCTTCTGCTCTCTCTTCACACAGAAAGCAGGGAGGGAGGGCAGAGGTTGTGTAGCAGGTTTCCTAACAGGTGACCTACAAATACTCCAGCATGAATATGCTTTCTACACAARAACTGTCCCCCAGCTCCTTTGGGCTCTTGCTCAGTTTATGCTACACTGTGCATACTGGCACTGCTGGAATTCATGGTTCTCCTACACTCCCAACATTTTCCAGAAAATGCACAGGTCTGGCAGATACTGCAGCAATCCACGGCATTGCTGATGCCATGGGACAGAGAAAAGGTATTCTCTGCACTAAGGGCCTTTTAGTTGAGGAATTTTAATCCTGTGGCAAATAATGGAACTATATGGATCTCAAAAATGTGCAAAACCTGTCCATCTACAAATGCTATCCAAATAGCAACTTTGTTCTTAGCTCCTCAATAAACAGCAGGCATTCATTCAGCCAGAAGATTATTCATTTGATCTCTCTCTGGAGTAATTCCAAGCATGCCATTTCCCTTTCCATTTTACAAACCACTCTCATTTAGCTGTAATGAATTGGTGATCCCAACAATTATCTATAGTTTCTGCATGTGGTAGAAAAAGCTCCACCACCACAGTATCCTTAAGTCCAGAGAACAAACAAAAAAGAGCAATCYCATAGTTAAAAGGTCTCTTTATAGACTTGTCTGATCTTCAGAGTTTGAGCCTCTTTAGTAAGGGAGAGCCCAAAAGCAGACGCAGCGTTTGCCAGCAGCATTAGGCACAGGGCTGGCAGCCCATGGTTCACTGCATGCCTGAACATCCTCTGCTCTGCTGAGGCTGCAGCTGCTGCTGTGGGACCTTGGCTGGAACAKGAGGTCAGAGCAGCACGGCTCAGGCCAGCCAGGGCTCCCAGGGACATGATCCCTCTTTACAGCACGGGGGCACAAGGGCACCCACAGGGACCAGGGCTGGATAAACGGCTCCTGCAGGGTGCCTGGGGGATGCTGCTTCTGGGCTCACAGCTGGCAAGCTCAGGGTTAGTTTGCTTTTGAAATGTGCCACTGCACATGCTGGTAAGAAAGAGCCTGGCATCAACAGCTCCACTGGACTGAAAACATCAGGCTTCTTCTGGTCTGTGTAACTAAGTGACCCTGAGCTCAGTCCGCATATAGTTAGAAGATCGTTTGGACAAATTTCATAACATAGGCACTCGCCCCCAACCTGTGATTTTTTTGTGTCACAAATTGTTTCTCAAAAGAAAAAAGTGAACAAAAAACACTCCTAAAACAAAGAAAAGACCCACACCAAATCCCCCTCAAATCTCCCCTGGATTACATAGCAAAATATTAAATTTGAAACCCAAATTTGGATTTATATTTATATTTGTTGTTGGCTAACAACAACCRCATTTCTGAATTTTAAATGTTTGGAGATGACACTAGCCTAGTCAAGTTGTATTAAACCAAATTATTACTACTGGAAGCAAATCAACTACCAATTTCGTTTCAAAGAAGTTTGGTTTGCTTTTGTCTGTCAAGAGTTAACCCTYGGATTTTGCTTTTAGCTCTCCTTTTCCTATTCCTTGGAACTGCACTGAAAAGCCACAGCTAGAAACCTATAGCCACATCTTTTTGTTTAGAAGCCAGGCAAGATCAGGCCAGCCACTCCTAAGAATAGTGAAGAAAAAAAATAGATACACTTTTGAACATACTAGAATAAATGTTTTTAAGGTCTATACAGATAGTTGGCAGGTCATCTCTGATTGATTTCAGTTTGTCACACATTAACATAATTTTCGTAACATAAATTAATGGCTTTTAAGGAAAGAATAGAAGTCCATTTGAATCCAACAGCAAATTTTCTTTGGACAGAGCTCGAATTTCATTCAGGCTTTTAACAACAGCAGCAGAGTAACACAAATCCTTGAGACACCCCAAGTACGACATATGTGTCAATTCACAGGGGTGACACTGGCAATCTGTCTCAGTCTTGTGAAAGTACTAGTGTCTGTCACCAACTGTCATGCAAATGCTTCAAACTCACTTTATTTTAATTTTCATCCACCATATCTGCTGTCCATCTTATTTGGAGGTTAACCCTCTGATAAATTCAAACCTGCGTTTCTGCCCCTAACCTTAGATTAACGTAACTTTCAGATTGCCTTTCAGCCATTAGCCTGCCACCTTAAGACTTTTCCTCAAGCTATTAATTTYAATTTTCAGACCCTGGGCCTAATGGATTCTGGACTGAAAAGGCCTTTAAATTTTTTTTTAAGTATTCTCCAGTTTTCTAGCAGAACAACTGTCAACCAAAATACAAAAGATTCACAACACTACAGAGAAAATCTCATAATAAATTACTGGTATTCATTTAATTTCTTGAAGCTGAGGATTTCAATGCATCTTGCCAATTATGGCTCTGTGAGGTCCATAAATACTATGTTTCTATCCAGGAAGGAGACTGAGAAGTAAYTTCTTTAGACCAATTTTGTCTCTCACATAAGCACCGGTACAGAATCAAAACAAACATAACTAGACTGGTACTAAACTGAATTATTAGACAAGTCAAAACCAGCATCTGGAACTAAAGATTGCATTCTAAGAACAACTATATCACAAATACATTTTTGAAATATATCTATGTTTTTTCATTCCTGGAAAGTATTACGGGCAACCTTCCAAACAAAATACAATAAATTTATATKAATTTATGGCTTTACTGTCTATCTCAAAAGCAAATATATAACAATTAGCCCACTGATGTGAAAGTTATTGCTCTTCTCTTGGACAGTGTTATGCTTTGTAATTCAGCTTTTGGAAACAAATTGCCCAGTTGTTTTGAATGCAAATTTACAAATAGTTAYACCATTTAATCCTGGTGATGCATGCAGGGTAGACGTCACTTTGCAAAAACACAYTATAATTCTTGAATTCACACCTGTYTTGTACTTCAGAGGCAAATTATTTCACACAGACATGGGGATACAACAGCTGCACTGTTTTTGGCAGGCAAAGTCTTTTCTCATCACCAGGAGCCTAAAAAGCAAGACTTCACTGTCTTACTATAGCATGCAGAGTACAGACAATCATTTCATATACGGCTGGTGCATTTAACCAGGGCACCCTGGTTCCCTCAGCAGGGGATGGAATGCATTTACTACAAATCAGGGGCCAGGTTTCTGCCATGAAGTACTGATGCTGAGGGACACAGTCCAAGCAGGGAGTAAGCAGGCCCAGTCCAGACAGTSCCATGAGGCACTTGGAGGCCACAGCCTGCCCAGTGCAGCCCTGTCAACTGGCCAGTGATTTCCACCTGCAGCAGCCAAATGTGTGCCTGCCTTCCCCTGCTCAGTTCTACTTGTGGCCTGGGACATACCGCAGGGTTGTTTGGAGTCTGCCTGGACTGGCYACTGCAAACTGCACAGATAAGGCAACAGTTCTTCCCACTGCACCTGGAAACAAGATATGAAGTGAGTGCTCATTGTTACTAGAGGTAATTGATTTATTAATTATTTCATATGGAATGCAAAAAGGATCAATGAAGTATGCAAGAGCAGTACTTTCTGAAAATGTTAAAAAGCATTTGAAATGCACAGGCATGCAGAATTCCTTCAGAATAAAGCTATTTGCTTTTTCATATAAATACATCTTAAAATGCATTCAGTTACCGGTAATAAAACAAACCACACATGGCAAGTAAAAATGTCAAATTTATCTTTTTCTCCTTTCAAGAATACCTAACAACACCATCCCAGCTCTCATCTCTTTTAAACTCTGCATGAACAGAGAGGACTGATGCCCTTGTCACATGAGGAAATGCAGAGCATCACAAGCTACTGAATAAATTTCAAAGAAGATGCAGGAACACCCACCCATGAACTCCCTTTGATTTAGAGGGGAGAACTGCCAAGCTTGTGCTCTTCCACTGATAGTGTCAGCATAAAGATAAACTTAAAATCAGCTTTTCAATTGCTAAAGGCTCACAAAGTTCACTCTTCACTAGGAAATTAATCTTTGTGTAATTTAAAACTGTGAACCTAGAACCAGCTTTTCCTGTGGCACACTAACTTGGTGCTATTGCTAACATTACTAAGAAATCCATGCTGTAAAGCAATGAGGATGATACTCTGGGGTTCAGATGTAAAATTTACTTCAGTATTCTTTCAGGCTTCTGCAATGCACTTTGAACCAGGGCTTTAAAGACACATGGTAAAACTACAGCCTCAGTAGAACATGAGCGAGAGAGAGGCACTGAGCACTAAGAACAATATTTTAATATCTTAGAGGCAGATAAAATATGCACCATGGTTTAAAMAGAAGTGTTAATGCTTTGACGCTCTTTCAGCTGTTTGGACTTCAGTGCCTGAATGCAATTTCAGGCACCTTCATAGGAATAGATCTTGCCTTCCTGGACCCCAGTTTTTCCTTCGTGGAGAAGGAGAAGAATGAGGAGAAAAACAAACAAACAAAAATAAAAAACCCACAAAACAAAACAGAAAAAAAAGGGGAAAAAAGCAACAACAACCAAACAAAACAAACCAAAAGAATTTCCCTGCCTCAGAGATGTTTGGTCATACATTTAAAGGAACTGTACTCATAMACACGATGATAAGGGAAAGCAAACTGATGAATCCAGTAAAAATGGATCCCTGCCYAGGAGGTGGTCTTCCTGAAGTGGCCCCAAGAATTCCAGAGGTTGCGCCCCACAAAGCTCCTCTGGCACTGACAACACAGCCAGAATGTACAGCACAGGAACTGGCACAGACAGGGGACCTGCCCTCAGCTTCTCCAGCAATTCCCAACTAAACTTTGCAGTAATTGTTCTACCCAATGCTTACCAAATCACAGCAAAAGGGGAAGGAAGAAATAAATAGTATCCGAAAACCTTATATATGTTTGCAATACTAAGTCATCATGTTAATTCCTRGGCTGCTCTTTTATTATACAGCCATAGTAGTTCACTTGCAGTTAGGGAGATGATGAAGAAAAGTTATTACCATTTTAAATGCCTGGCACTAACTTCAAATCARACCTCAGTGGCTTTTGCTAGGGTATTCAATAATTAGAACACACATGTATTAAAGGAGATACAATAATTTTCTGTGAACATTTATATCACACATGACAGTATCTGCTGGAGAAATGCAGAGTAATGGAAGCTTATGCAACAAACTCGGCTACCCTAGAGTTCAGCACAGGGAATATATAAAGCACATGCTTGATAAAGCTTTGTTTAGTAATTATTTTCTTTAAAACGCATCATGAAGAAAACAGGAAACCCCAACCACACTGTCCCACAGAAAAATCTTTGTTCTCTACCCTTCTGTATTGTGTAGCACTACACAGGCAGAAAAGCTTTGGCCACTGCATGACCCAACAAAGTAGTCATCCTGCCACCCTCCTCAGCTCTATTTTAGCAGTATCTTATTTAGTACTTCAAGTCCCATGACCCATATCCAATAAGGAGGTTCTGTCTAATACACTGAGCAGATAAAAGGATGCTTTTCAAGCAAAGGTTATGCAAGGGATCCATACTGCAATGCAAGCCCCAGAACAGTAAACAAATGTCAAGACATAAATAAAACAAATTTTTGCTCTTCAACCCATAACACATACCAGTTACCTCCTTGTAAAGGAACTGKGTCTGTTACAGCTGCAAACACAGACTTTTGTTAAGATTTATCAATTCATCTTTATTAAAAATTTAAAAAAAAAACAAAAACAAAACCAAAAATATCTCACTTTATCAGTCTAGTCATTAAACAATTTCAGGAGGTAGGAAACRCAGAAAAACATGTTCGAAGACAGACAGATGAGAGCAAAGCAGCTATATCTGTGTCARAATTAAAAACATGAAGCACTGGCAAAACTGAAAATTTTCAGAAACATTTTGGTTTTCACCATTGCACTAACCCCTCCAACCCAATCATTATCTGCTAAACAATCTATCAATCTCAGCCAAAGACTCCCTAACACGTTTAAAAGAATTTAAATAGGCTAATGAGAACATACTCCCTAACAAAACACAAAGCCCAAGATCACATAGGAAACAGATGCCAAAATCCGGATTGGTACTCAAGTTTCTGACTTTTGGTCCAGTACTCTGTTGGAAAAAACCTGCCACTTTCCAACAGAAAGAAAAGCCTCCAGTATTATAAGTGTTGAGTTAAAATTTTTAGATACATATGAAAATATTCAAAAAATAAAATTCCTTGCTTTTTGAAATATTATTTGAATCAGAAATATAAAAATGCAAAATCAATATAAATTTTCCAATTAAACAAGAATATCTCCAGAGAATTAAGATGATAGTGGCATCAGGTCAGAGATTTACTGCACTTGTCACTGTAAAAACAAGCACTAGAAATGAGACAACCTGCTGCAAAGACCAATATGGGATTTAAAGAGGCAACATCTTGTGAGCCTTCATTTTACGTGTTCTTGTGAGCCTTCATTTCACACCTTCATAGCTCTAATCACTGTTCCTTAATAAAACTAATTCTTTTGTGTTATTCTTCTCACTCTCGACATACTCTTTTAAAACATCATGTTGACAATCGACAGGTTATGAACTGCTGAGTTCCCAACACTTGAAAAGTGGAGGGTAAAAAGAAAGGTTTCAGATGGTCCCAAGCACCTGTTCTCAGTGAGAGCTGACAAAGGAGTCCACTGCAAACTCCACTGCAGACCAAGGTGGGAAAGACACTGAAAGAACAATCAGAACCTTATGACTTTTATGGTCCCAGAAATGAACATTCTTTCAGACAAGAAAGTTGGCCCATACTTTAGTTCACATGTTACTCAGAGACACATTAGATGATTTAGAAGGCAGTTTTTAAAGTGATATAATTCCTTCTCCAAAGCACTTAATCTAATTTGACGCATTGTTTGCAGTAATGAGATCATGCAGTTTTGAACAAGTGTAGATTAAATAGCTTATCAATATAGATTGGTTTAATGAACCTACTACACTTACTGTGATACCGAACAGAGGAACTTTCAGGAGAAATTGCAGTATAGACAGCATGAGACACAGGGAAATTTTCAGGATAGGAAAACTTCTGTCTTGAATCAAAGAGGAACAAGGTTTTGACAAGATATTCCATTAACAAGTAATTTCAAGAGCTGGTAATACTGGAAATACTCTTCTACTAAGCACAAAACAGACAGGTATCCAAACCAAGTGCAATGAGCTTCAGAGACTATTCAGTGTTAGGCAGCATCCAAAGGCTAAAAAATAATCCAACACACAGAGGCATGCCAAAACACAGTGCACCCTCATCCAAGAGCAGAACCCTTTGGGAATGCTATGGGACCAGTGAGATGAGATCAGTTCAGGCAGCCCCAGACTGCAAATACATTTCACCACTACCCTGCCCACTGCTGCAGCTGCAGGCAGAGCACACAGCTGCACGGCAGAACTATTTTCTCCTGCTTTTAACAAGAAAGTGCCCCATTTCAAAAGGCCCACTCTGGTGTGCTATGCATCACATTTCATTTGTATAAGGAGTCAACCCATTAATTTTCCATTAAATTACTATGCCTCCCTTTGTTCTTGCAAAAAAAAATATATGGCGACCCATAAAAACTAAACACACACATGTTTTTCCCAACTCTTTTTTCAGAGGCCATGCCTAACTGAAAGAAAAGATTGCTTTACTGTGCCCAGGCCAACAGTCTTCCTCTCTGGCAAAGCACCCAGGATTAGCACAGCTCGTGTGAAGCCAGCAGTGCTGCAGCTGGACTTTGGGACTAGTTACAGGCTGCCCAGTTTAAAGCTAACTCAGGTACAGCTGTACAAACTGCAGTCTGCAATGCAGCACCAATTAACTATTTAACTTAAACCCAAATCCATTTTCCCTACTTACTGAAACACAGCAGCTGACAAACTATGGATCTGGCATTCTCTCACATGCAATAAGATTTGCTGCAAGTATCTAAAAATACATTTCCTGGCTGACAGCCCAAGGAACCAATCAATGAAAGTTCAAGAGGTGCATTTCACAGTCCAGATGTTCTCAAACTCTGCTCCATCGACAACTTCCAGAGACGGCTYGTCACATTATGCTGACTTTTCTCCCCTTTGCTGTACCAGTTTGTGTCCAGAAGATGAAAAGCACATTTACAAATCTTAAAATATTTCTCCTTAAACATCTCCTTTTGCTACAGTTGGCATAAAAATATCACAGCAAATCGATGGAGAGGCTATCCCAGAGACAACTTGGTGAAAAGTACGACTCAAACCTGAGGCTCTGCAGCAGGATGAACTTAATAAGAGCCCAAAAGGCAGACAAATTACAGGATCCACACGTACATACACACATTAYAGAGAATGAGGAAAAGTCCATCGGGCAGAAATGCTTTTTCTAACCCCACCTACTCACTTCCTCAGTGGATACAGTGTTGAAACTTGTGAAAACTGGGGAAGGGCAAGAGAGCTTACCTGCTTATTTAAGGTAAAAACGTAATAGGATGCTCTAGGCAAATGAATTACAACAGTGAACAATGTTACTAGATGTAATTTCSTCAAAACCCCTTGCCGGAATGATTTCCTCAAATACTTCAGTTATAAATGTTTATAAGAATGCACAACTATTTCTTGAAAAAAAKATGAAAATTAATTTAAACATGCACTTATCTGTGCACCAAAACAAACACAAAACTAACAAAAATCTAATCTTGAAAACACTGCCAAATACCTTACACAGGGGATACACAAACTCTAGCTATGAACATCCAAATGCTGTCATCCATCCTTTGATTTGGATTTAAATTAACCATTAGCAACTTCCACACCTTTGAGACCACATATCACGACAGGCAAGCAGGGAAAGCAGCTCAGTCCAAGTATGTAGATCCAGTAGCTGCTGCTGCTACATGTATATCTACCCTTGCTCTAATCACAAGAATCCTTACAGTTCAGTCCTTAGAGGGGAAAATGAAGGTAATGTTTAGCTTGATAAAAGGAAAATCGTTAGAAATTACATACCATGCAGCTTCATTTTCCTTAGCAGAGAATTGAAAAACAGGTCATGTATGGCACCTTTATATATAATTTTTTATTTTGATCTTTGCTTGCAAGTCCTTTGTTTCTCCTTTCCTTGCAAAGGCACACACTTCTCATTGGAACACAAATCTATAAGCATACCCAGAGCAGCCTCTGAGGCTCTTYTGCTACATTTTCCAGGGAGCAGCCCTAATTTTGCCAAGTCAGAAGAATCACCGATCCGTCATTTTTGCTACTTGTTATAAAGCAGAGGACTAAAGCAAAATTTTAATATTCAGTGCTTTTCCATGAAAAAAGTGCTCTGCAACTTCAGTCTGCTCCATCTTCCCTTCCCTGAATAGAACTTTTGCCCTTGGTTTTATGTCTCYGCTTCAGTCACAGAGCTGCTTGATGACAGCAGAACATGCATTACATTCTGTGCTTTTTTCAATACTAAATAATCCAGATGARCTCCCTGCTTTTATTAAAACACTGGTACATATCACAATTGTTCCCTGAACACCAACAATTGCAACTCTTATTCATTATGTAATTTAATTTTTAATTAACCATTTTTAATGTAAGCCACAGCATTCTATRCAGGTACTCAATTTCTGGTGTGAACAAGAATTTGTTTGCACCTGGAGGTTCATGTCTCTGCAGCACAGGTCAACAGCTTCATGCACAGATCGCAACACAAACCTTTCAGCCAATATTTTGCTAGCAGATTTCTTTACAGACAGAAATCAGCCCAACTCCAAGCTATTGCTGTGGCTAACTATGGGGCTCGGGTGAGAAGTGGAGAAGCGATTTCCTCAGCTCACCATCAGTCTCGTTGTCTGAGGGGTTAGTGRGATCATGTATGCTGCTGCCTTGGTCTCTATTTTTCCCGTGTCTTTTGGCAGATATATAGAGCAAGACAGATTCCTTTATGTATGATAAATGCTACAATCACTGCCATCTCCTTAGGGAAGGCAGAGTGCTGATCACAGCTCAAATGGGCATTCAGCTCRTACAGAAAATACAACTTCTCTACTGCAAGGCAGGCTGATCTTCTGCAGGCTAAACAGTCACAGACACAGAACATGTGTTTTGATTAACTGACTATGCTGCACTTGATACAAAAAAACCATTACTTTCAGTGGGTTTGATCACTTTTGTTGTCCTCTAAGGCAATAATTTTATCACCTTATTGCTTTTCTTTTAAACTCTAGCTYGGGAGAAAGAAAGATAAAACCCAGATCAAAAAGGTCCGTTCATCATCACCTGCTCCCCAGCCTCTACAAAACAAGAGTACACAAGCACTGGGGATTCTACCAAGCTGACAGTTACCTCCAAGCATGAGCTTACATAAATCAGTGCCCAGAGGAACCTGCAAACTTACTTAAGCTCATGGTCTGACATACTTGTAAAAATTATCAGCTATTGATACTGCAGTCAATAATTTCCTATTCCACCTTGGGATCTTTAAGGATTAAAAAGCCTAAGTAAATATTCATAAGGCAAAAATACTTTCTCTCCTCGAGATAAGCAAAATAAGGTGTGGTGTATGACAGAAAAAGACATGCCATTTCTCTCATAAATCCTATTTGCCCGTCTTAATCATACATTCGTTCTCCTGCACTATATATTTTCTTCCCTTTCTGCCCACAAGCCATTTTTAAACTGTTTTATTCCTCAGAGCATTTTCTGTTTGGTTTTTAACATAGTCTGTTTAGACAGTTTATATGGTCCCAAGTATTGCTGCAAACACCCATACAAAATTAAATTCAGTAAACTAAAAAAGAAAAACCTCATCAACACCTTGCTGCCAGGTAGGATACAGTCAGTGAGACACGGACAGCAGGAGAGGTAGTCTGCCATCCTAAAAGCTTTTACTGAACTCTTCTATTTAGTTCTTACATCAACTGGATAACAGATGATTTAAAATACAAATATTCTATGTCATATACTTCAAACCTAGRCTCTGAATGCAAACAGTGCCATTATCTGCTTAACAAAGACCAATTATTCACTGAATAATCAAGCTACTGTGCAAATTCCGAATGCCTGTAATATGTTATTTGATAATATGGTGTCTTCTGACCTAGACAGAGCTGCCTACAGTATATAATTAAAGGTTTCAGATACATTTTTCTCCTCTCCTGCCAAATGTTGTTTTATATATTCAGTGAAACGAAGAGGAAAACAGCCTTTTTCAGACTCAAGTGTTTCGCTACACCATTTAAACACAACAAGTAAAAGCCCCAAGATCAGATGTTCTTCTCAGGCAGGAAAGTACCGCTGCTGTCAGTTTTTCTTCCAATACCAAATCCTCCGTTGCATAATTTAATATTTTGAAYACTGGTCTTCCCTTTTTTCTATCCTCATTCTAGGAAAGAACACTTGGCATTGCCTTATGRTGGCATTATAACCACGCTAAGTATTTCATTTCATTAGACATTACCAGGAAAGCAAGCTCCTGCCCTACACAGCCACCAATAAAAAGGGAGTATGTTTAAAAGTAATTTTTTAAGCTTGTGAAATGCACAGGCACCAGGGCATAAAAGCCTCCCTCCCCATACAAAAATGAACTGTGCAAGCCTGTATTTCCCAGTCAATTTGTCCCATGTACCTTAATCCTTATGAGGAGGCATGAAGCAGAAGAAAGCTYGCTGACTTCACGTGTTCACTCGGTCCATGAAATCTCTCCATCAAGGCAGCCCGTGAAAGCACCAAATAAAAGTGTTCCTAGATGAGGCTGTGGAACACTGGTCACTAGAAATACACCTCCTTCATTTAACCCAGCAAACATCAGTCAGATACCAGCTCCTGCCAGTCACCTGGGCACTCCGAGACCTGGCCGCATTTCCAAATGCGTCAAACAAATAACCAATTAGTCTTTGTTTGCTAGTTCCCTGTATCCAGTGCTTTCACATTCAGGCCTTGGCAGGCTACCAGCTACTTGGACTGCAGTCCCTTCCCTTCCCCCCAAAAAGGGAAATCATCTTATACTGAAAGAAGTTCTCCAAAAGCCTATCTACGCTTCAGAATGAAGCGGAGCAGTCAGACTGGGTAAAACATCCAACCACTAATGGAAGAAAGACCAAGTTTCTTTCCATCGCTCCAAAATTTCAGAAAAGCACAAGGAAGCTGCTGACAAGCATTTTTAATCAGAAGAGAATGTAATTAAAAAATAAACCAAACATCACCCTTATAAGTGGACAGTCTGTGGCTCCAGAATCAAAGGGTTGTTTGTAACAGTCCCTGAGCTCCTATTCCTTGGGTTGTGGAGGGAATCCTTTCCCTGGCCTTCCAAGCCTTCCCAGTATTTCAAAGAATACCTTCATTTACACATCAAAACTCCTGCCTTCTGAAGGATATGAAGCCTGGGTACCAGCCTAAAAGCAGCACTTCAAGACAATTGTTATAGTCTCTTACTCAGCTAGAACCATGTTTTTTTTACCTGCACAAAAGTTACTTCTTTTTCTAGAGCAGAATAACGGATGCAAGAAGATGGCCAGTATAGGTAAACTAAAAACCTTCATTATCTTTAATTAAAAAGAATCTTTTTCAACTGTCTCAAGAGTCACTCTGGTGACTATGTCGACTTCTAAAACTATAGAGAAACTGCCTTACCAGTTACTTCTATCTCATGAGAAGCAAGCTACTAAAGGAATTCTTCCTCATTTTCACACTAAAAAACAATAGCAGAGAGACAAGTTTGGTGAAGATATCCACAAAGGTCACTCAGAATGTCGAGTTGAAACCCATTACAGATTTATGCTACAACAAACTCCTGAATAAAATATATTTCTGAAGACTTGAATACAAGTCATACGACACCATGCATTTAAAAACCCCAACTACTACTCAGGAAGTACTCACCAAAGTTCTGAACTAAACAACGGGGGCTAAAAGAAAAGCTTTGAGTTTTTCTGTGCCACCTACCCCCATTTTAAAATTATTTTTCTTCTGAACTGGAAAAAATTGTACAGAGCATAAGCCATTCAACAA
Source organism: Malurus melanocephalus (assembly GCF_030028575.1). Classification (NCBI taxonomy): domain Eukaryota; kingdom Metazoa; phylum Chordata; class Aves; order Passeriformes; family Maluridae; genus Malurus; species Malurus melanocephalus. Next base: position 1,117,523 of record NW_026623328.1, on the reverse strand, counting down.
AGCAGTGCAAAGTGCAGTTCAGCAGTGATTTAGCAGACCCTGCCATTCAGTTTCAGTCAGCAGAGCTGGCTGCCCCCAGGGCTGCTACAACAGGTATTTGGCTATGGATCGCCAATAGATAGTTCACAGCTCTCATGAGACTCAAATATAAGCCATTAAATATTTCCTCCTCCCCAAATCTACTCAGAATTCCCACTGTCAGCCTAGCTTCACAGCTCTGTACTGAGGATTGAATTTCCATTTTAAAATACTTGGAAGATATCCTAATGCAGAGAATATCTGCTCAAAAACAGTTCCTTCCTTGAGTAAGTCTCAAACTCAGAATTTTTTTTTGAAAACTTAAACCGAACTTTYTTCATTGCAGTACAGAACAAAAGCTTTTCAGAAAGCTATTTACAGTCCTTTAAATAGGCTCTTGCAGGAAAAAGGCAAAAAATCTCAATACTTAAAATATTTAATACCTATTAAATTATCAAGTTAAAAACTTGACTGCACTTTCATTCAAAAAAAAAAAAAAAATGAAAACTTTAAAAAACACAGTGGACAAACTCCAGCCACTCTCCTCCTCAAAAACAAAACTCTTCTTTCCATTTCACAAGCACTTTCATATCACATATCACAGTGGAATCACCGCAGCARTACTACACAACAAATATGAAAGTAACAATCAAAAGTGAGGATCCCTGATCTAAATAGCAAGGAARATTGTTTCAGATAAATTACTTCTGACTTATTTTCTAGTTCTATAGCCACATGTTTCAATTTAAAAAAATATMGACTTTTCCATATGGCTACATGAGAAACAAGTTCTTCACTTACAAAACAGAAAATGAACAAAAGTTAGCCCTCCTAAGTACAAAATAAAATGAATTTGAAAATTACTTTAGCAGGTACTCTTATCTGCAGGTAAGATATCAGAATATTACAGCATAAATATCAMCTAATTGTCTTTTTCAGTGGTACTCCTTTCGATAACTAGAGCAAGGCTAAGTTATTACTAGTTCAATGTTTGCCATGTGCAATGTGATAACAAAAATGTACACGTGCTCATGATGCCAAAGACAGTGAGACTTTTCTTTGCTAGTGTTGAACCTTGATATGCAGATAAACAGAAATACCTGGATATATCCAAAATGCACAGGACCTTAATATCTGCTATGTATTTTAAGAGTTTATGTGACAAGYTTGTGCTACAATGCAAAAATGTCAATAGAATTTTTCATTACATACATACAGTATTATCTGTATAACTAAGGCTTCCTAAGCATCTATCACCATTCACAATATTCTCATTAAATGTATTTAGACTGCAAATCCTCTGGGACAGGACTTGTCTTTTATCTCTAGCTGAAGAGTCTACCATTCACAATGAGGATCCCAGCCTTATTTGCTTTAAATACTAGCATAGCATAAGTTGAGTTTCTATGTAGAAGATTGAAAATACTCACAAAGCGCCCTTTGTGCTCGATCTTTGCTTAATTCACATTTACAGTTCAGAAGAAACACTTCAGCTGTCATTCTAGTAACAGTTTTACCTACCTAAGAAATTCAAGATGGGGCCAAATTTGCCTGCATAATGATTTCACAGTAAGTGGCAACCAGATGAACAGCACACTGCCATATGCTCCCCTATGCTCAGAGGTGGAAAAGTGAGCAAATGTGAACCACAAAAAAAGAACAGAGAGTAGAGAGAAAAATATCTCTCCAGTATGCCCATTATTTCATGTCCACACCCTTTCCTACCAGAAGCATGCACAAACTTCCCTACTCCTTGTACCTCAGAGTGTAAATTCAGGGGAGCAGCAATTAGGGCAGCTCAGAACAGTTGYTGTCCTTGCTGGGCAGGTGCATCTCTGTGTCACAGCCAGCAGTGAAGCATTGCTGAGAGRAGCCATTGYACAAGCATGAGGAAAAGAACCAGCATCAGTGTGGCCCTGAGMAAGTGAAGGGAACAAGGACACCCCTCCACGGGGCAGGAAGCTGGAARCATTCCTCTCTGGAAGSTGGCACTCACTGCCATSAAGCACCCAGAGCCTGGAGGCGCGSAAGTTGTGCCCACTCTGCAGCCTCCTCACAATTTTTTTTTTGCCCAGAGACAACACGTGTCAAATACTTTTAAGTGAACCTTGATGCTGCCCATGTCTTGTACTGCTCTTTAGCTGGAGCAGACAATCTGGCCATATTATAATGTCTCCAAGGACTACCTGCCCTTTTGAGCTAGTCCTAAAAATAACACCTTTCCAAGTTAAACATATCTATTTAATTATACTACTGTCCCTGCTCTGAAAGTCCTTCTTCTTAAGACCAAACAGAAAAAAAARAGCATTCAGATTTCTGGAAGTGGCAGCTGGTAACAGAAGAAACACAGCAAATATGGGCAAGAAAAATCTTTCAGATTGGCTTTTTTTTAYACACTTGTGCAATTAACATATGAACCTTGCCCCATTATCTCACGTTCCCGTTAAAAGCYATCTACTTTTATCATTCCAGATAAAAATGTAATTATTTACTATATGTGGGTTATAAAATCCAGGCAGCTAATATATACAGAGAAAAATTATGGACTGCTTGCTGAGACACACCACATGCCTCCTGTTTACATCCTGTATGTTTGCTAACTTTAATTATTACAGACAGGAGCTCTTTAGTCCACTTAAAGAAGAGCTTTCTTTACATTTGTACCATTAGCTAAAATGACTGGTRGTCCAAATGGCTGCTTTTCTGTAAGAAATTATTTGATAGATTTGAACAAAAGCAGTGAAGGAAAAACGATAAAATCAACAGCAAAAGTTGCAGTAACTTCAGTAAAACTTGTATTTTGCTAAATTTATACATGAACTTTTCATTTTCYATTAGTGGAAAAAGCTGGTAGGCACACTTATATAGGAGACACATAACACTTTCCACTACAAAGACTTTCACCAATTTTTTGAGAAGCTCTGTCACTTGCCTCRTCTGCAGGCAGCCTTTGAAGTTCCCTGGAATAGCAGCGATGCTCTTTGTCTCATGGCAATCCATTCAAGTTAAACTGTTTTCCTATGCCTGCTTACTTTTTTAAATCAACTATTTGGTGGCCCCTCAAAAACCAATCCCAATGGATATGAACTACATAAAGGCTGGGCACCCTGTACCTCTGACAGAACAGAAGCAGAGTGCTGTGAGTGCTGGCAGGCTGATGAAGTAAAAAGGAGAGAGGCAGGACAGAGAGCAGAAAGGAGGATGAAACAGTTGTTTCCTGACACAAAGCACAGAACCCAAAGGTCCTTCCCCTGCTTCATCAAGTAACAGCTTTACCAAGTAAGGCAATTACCTGAATTAGAAATCACCACTAAAGGCACAAATCCCATTTAGAGATTTTTTAAGGTCAACGAGGGAAGTTTAAACCTCCTTGTAACATAATTTTACAAAAAAAAAGAACCCAAACAAGCAGACAGAAAAAATGGGCTAAACCCCACGATACCAAGAGATTCCATGTGAGAAAATAATTTGCAAGGAAGTTATTTGGGCTGAAAGTAAAGCTCTAGAAAACTAGGAAAGCATCACATTTAAAACAGCATATTGCTTTAGCTCCATTTGCATGAATCCTCTTAACTATTAAGAACACATACTACTTTTCCTGCAAATCACTGCCTCATTCAATGAACAGGGTGCTCATAACACAGAACTGTATATGCACAACCCTAAATCAGGTATTTGCTGACTTACAGGTCTAACTCGGCAACCGAATATATTTGAACATACATTTTCAAATGTAGTTTCATTTGTGTGTAATGCTATAGGGGCACAAGGTGTTTTACAAATGCAAGAAAAAATACAATAATTGTCACAAAGAAATTTTAGCTGAAACATACCAAATCAACACTGAACCACAGACATGCTAAAATGAAAGGGAGACAGAGGAATAAAGCAAGAAATAAGCTGATGTTGCATTTTATAATGCTTAGTCTATSACACAAGTACCATCAAAAAACCTCCATTGCTACCTAAGTTTACAAGAAGGCCTGACTTCAGTCTATTAATGCAAAAACAGTGATTCCAATGGGATTACAYGGAGGTAACTGACCTCATTGGGACCTTATAACTAAATTAAGCATTAAAYCCTAATACATCCATTTGTCACACCAAATCCTAAGCCCAGCAAATGGGTGGGCTGAGATATGACAGAGACTGACATAACTCTGCTGTCACCCGTAACACAGCAGCTAAGAATTCGGAGAAAGAAAGGTTTCAATTCACCTTAGACAGAAACCTCTAAAGCCAAAGAATGAACAACAGCCAGGTCCTACCCCAGWGTGATAAGAAGACAACTTTTACTATTTTTCTCTTGAAGATGGCATTTCACCAAATATGCTCATGTCCACATACACTATAAAAATACTCCCAGAAGTACTGTCAGAGTTCAGAAATTTTTTCCAAGTAAAAAAATCCAAAACTCCCAATTTTCCAACACCGATTCCAGGCTTAACCCTCATATTACTGAACCTAGCAGTGTGTGGCAAACATCTTTCAGCAGCACATAGAATCACTCTAAAACCAACRAAGAGAGGAAAAAGAGGAATCAAACCTCAGTCTTCCTCTCATATACCAACTAGCAATGTAGATTCTTCACGTAGCACTTATTTGACACTTCTGATGTTAACACATGCGGCAGAAAGGACTCCAGCTCAGTCTCCTATGTCAATATTGATTCTGCAGTGCTTGTAAGGATAAAGTACTTTTTCTGTTAGCTAATCCCATTGTCCAGAAAGCAGTTTAGCTGAGAACCACTATAACCAAAGTAACACCCCGTTTGTTGCTCTGATAGAATACGCAGTTTTATCCTGCATAATACAATTCAATTATTTCTTGTGCTATTGCCAGGTAAGGCAACTAATTTAAACTAATACTGATGATATAAGTAAATTTTAGTCATGCCAGGATCTCATAGGGCAATGCAGTTTCTCCTCCTAATTTGGACCTAATCACGTGTAATAACACTGAARCCATGCGCTTCATCATGCTGGAGATTTTGCTAGTTTTGTCCCTCCGTGCTAAAAGTAATCTGTGATGCAATATTACTGCAGCGTCAGACTCCGCAGTGTAGAGACCATCAGAGACAAACAGCAAGCAGCCAGGTAGCCAGGTTTTGGGGAGTCACCACTGAAYCCAGGTTGGAGCACACCAGTAGTGGGGGCCAGGAGACAGGGAGTGTAATGAGCTGTARGCATCTTGTACAGGGCACCTTCAGAACTGTAATTATGCTTACATCCAACTAACCTTTGGGAACAGGCACAGTGAGGGGGGAGATAGCTACACTGTGTGTTATGTTCTGCATTTATGCTGTCAGTCATGATCTGAAAATACTTCAGCTGAGTAGCAGGCTTGCATTGATACTCACACTGCAAGCATACGTAGCTCACATCTTAATTTTCTTAGTGACCTTTTCATAAAGCAGTTCAGATCTTTATCTCAACTACTACTCCAGTTCTGTGGCTGAAATAGCTAATGCGTGCTCTTGCTTCATGTCCTTGCTGTCCACTGCTGTCTTTAGCATAATTACTACCCGCTAACCATATCTAACTTTGTGTGCAACTTCCACCTCTTTTCACCCTTGAGGCAAAAACCCCACTTTGCACCAAACAATTTTGCAATAAGTAGCATCAGGACAGAGCTGCAAAACTCCACTTTGTTCAGAAACATAGAGGAATGAGTCTGATGAGTATGCACATGCATTGCTTTGGGAATGGGCTCCTTGCTCRCACAATCTCTTCAGTGACTGTAGGCACATTCTTCCCAGCATTTAGGAACCATAACACGTTTGAAGCAGTACACACTTGCTTCTCATTCCACATCCTCTGTAAATGAAAAGTATTTCTTTCCTCTCTCTGCACAGAGTATTCTGCCTCACAAGACAGACATTGTTCACAACATCAAGACACAGATTTTCCCATACAAGTTACTTACTGCACAAAGCAAATTGTAGTATCTTGTTGTAAAGCACCTATATGCTACTACTGTACAGTCTAATTTAAAATCCCCACCTAACGTGACCGTGGTAGCAATAACCCTTTTACAAGTGTCCTGCAGGAACTAGCAGCACCTTCACAGGAACTATCAAAAAATGATTAGCAGTATTGTTTCATCTAATCCACACTTGGTTAATAATGTTAATACAGCATATGAAAAGTACACAGTTTTTTTACCCCTATTTGTGCAAATTCCAGTAATAAGTGGTGCAAAAATAGCAGGATTCCTAACAGTCACATAGCAAAGCAGCAGTTTCTGACTGTGTGCCTATGACAGGTGCCCTGCATTCAGACAAATGAGCCTTCTCTGCTGATTGCCTTCACAGCTGTGAATACCCCTACACCATTACTTATTTTACTTCTTTTACACATACAATCATTTCCAGCTGTTACAATGGTGTCAGGTGCATGGTCTAATACAGAGCTTGCAGATCGGTTTGCTCTTAAACACGTAACAACCAAGAAATTCTGCCGGAGACACATTTAGCAGAACCCTTTCCTAACTTCAGCATACTAAAACGCTTAGAAACCATGCATGTTTATGTACTACTATTTTTAAGAAAAGTTACTGTGACATGCTGTCTTGTTCTAGCTCATCAATCCCCAGAATTTAGATTTCACCTCTACAAATCTAATAAAAAAGGCCTATTAAGTTTATCGCATTTCATGGAAGGCAAACCGAAAATTCCCTGGTAAAGTGCATTCTAACTGGATTTGGACTCCAGAAAAGAAACTACTACTCCTTTTCTCATTGGGGCAAGCAATGATGGTGCTCCAGGACAGTGGGCTTCCAAGAAGCGTTGCACCAGCTCACAGATAAAGACTACTCTTGGGCGAAGAYACTGCTGAGGCACCACCTTTGGGTGCGTTTGCACGCACAGGCAATAAAAGCAACTTTCACGCTCAGGCAGTACGGGGGCTGTTTGTACCCGGGATCCGCACACCAGAAGTTGTCCAGCCGGGTTCGTCCCGAGGCGCACCGGCCCCACCGACGAGCGGTGCTGGGGGKCTGCGTGAGGCGCCCCCGGCTTCAAGAGACCCCGCAGCCCCCTCCCCTGCGGGTGTAACGCCGCTCCGGCTGCGACACCGCAGCCGCGGCCCCGCACCACCGGCGGACGCGACCCTGGCAGAACCCCCGGCCCGGCCGCAGCTCGGCTGACCTCGCTGAGGGGGCTCGGGCCCCGCCGCAGGCCGGCTCGCGGCGGAGCGCCCTCAGGCCCCCGGCCCCACCGCCGGCAAGTTGGCGGGAGGCGGCGCCCGCCGCCAAACTTTGTCCGCCGCGGAGGGGCTCCCCAGCCAGCGCGGCCCCAGCCAACGCGGCGCGGGGAGCCCGCCGGGCCGCCCAGCCCGACCCCAGGGGTGGCGGGGCATGCGGCGGCCCCGGAAGGCGGAGGGAACGGGGTCCCCGCGCCGCGCACGGCCGCGATGGGGCACGGCACAGACCCGCTACCCGCGCCGGAGCACCGCGCGGTCCCGCCGCTCGGGCACGACAGAGAGCCGCTGCCCGCGCCGGGGCACAACACAGTCCCTTTGCCCGCGCCGAGGCGCGTCGCAGAGCGGGGCTCCCCGCACGTACCTGAGTCCCCGGGGCTCCCCGCACGTTCCCGCTGCCCGCGGCACCCACGCCGTAGCGCCCGGCGCGCGCGGGACCGCCAGCCGCGCGGGGAGGGACCTGGGGACCGCCCGCGCGCGATCCCGCGCGCACCCTCCCGCCGTTCCTGCCGGGTCGCCTTGGAAACGCGGGGCCGGCGCGCGGGTCGGTCCGCGGGAGCGGAGGGGGCGCTCGCTGTAGTACTACGGGCCGGGAGGGGAGAGGCGCCCCCGGCCCCGCCCCCGCCGGGGAGCGACCCCCGCGCCGCGCCGGACCGGACCGGGCTGGGCTGTGCGACCCCGGGGCCGCTGCGGCACAGCGAGACACCGCGCTCCTCTCACCGGGCTCCTTCCGTTCCGTTCCGTAGAGGCCGGGATTACATAACGGCGCCGGAGCGAGCAGCTGCAGGATTACACCATGCGGATTAGGGATTACGTTGATTCAGCAGATTGTCCTGTGCATGTCTGAGAAAGATTACACCAGCAGAGTTAAGAATACCCATTTGCTGTGGTAAGCCATGGTTTAAGTAGAACAAATTAACTCAATACAAAATTAAATGCACAAAAAAAAAGGTGTAAACTACCCCAAGGTTAAGAATCTGTTTAAATGGACAAAATAAATGTAAGGCTGAAATTCGGGTTTTGCCAATTATGTCCCCTATGTTGTGGAACGGCTGCTGTTAGCAGCAACCAGCTATTACTGCTGGATGAATCTTAAAAATTAATGTCAGCATGATGAAGATTAGGTACACTTGATTCCTGATGACTGCCACATAAACGTAAATATCTAAACTCCTATGGTATACATTTTCTAACGACTCCAAATTATTTAAGTGTCGCTGGTCTGTTTTATTATGTCACCGTGTGCKAAACTGTCTCCTTGTATGTCAGCTTGTAATATGGATGTTCTGATTACTGAATCTGAGATTGCTGACATTTGACAGCTGACATTTTGATGGACACTATGTCTGCCACTGAGGTATGAATAAAAATTAACCCCACAGAAACTTTAGGTTGCATTAATTTCAGTTGATTTCCTCCAAGAGTTTAGGGATGAAACTTGGAAGCAAAAGTGCCACAGAAGRTATCAGAAAGCATACAGAATGAAAGAATAGTCTTGTGGGGTGATTTTTATCCAGGATTGACTGTGTTTTTGTTTTAATGAAAGGATCTTGTAACATTTATTAATTCCCTCAAATCAGCACACTCAAGCTTGAGACTGGAATCTCTATCTCAAAATTACAAATCTGTAGAAGGACTACAGTAGTTTCATTTGACAGAAACCTCAGCTTTGTAGCTTTGCCAAAAGTCTGTGTGAATATCTCATACCRTAGAACTGGGTTTTCAAAGGGAAGTTTGCAGTTGGTTGCAAGCTACTTAGGAAATTTTGGCAATGGAAAGGTTTCCCTGAAATTCACTGTAATATCTCCAATTTCAATACTATGACAAGAKTTTTGCCCACTGTTTTAGTATATAATTAGTCCTAGACATACTTTAGTAGATAAAAATAAAAATGTAAACCCAAYGTTTTGTTGTAGGCATTTCTAAGTTAAGAGGACTCAGTCATTTGTTGTCATTTCAGAGAACTGCAATGGAAAGAATTTTGAACAACTGTTGTCAAAAAAATTACCCTGTCAGCCAAAGCACRTTAAGATTTGCGAGCTGTTTGTCATCTGCCTTCACTTCCTTTCTTATGTTAGAACTTCCAGATATTGTGGTGATCCCATCCTAAAAGACACTTCCAGYGTGTAAATTTGAGTAAAACACTGTTCTTAGGAGGATTTGTTGTAACATCTCACCTGGAATTCTTACTTACAGAGATCCTCATTTGTTTCAGGCAGTATGATGGATTTTTTCTGATGCCTGATGATTTTCTGTGCTCAGTTATAAGCTTCAGACAGTGAGGGCATGAGAAGTTATACCTAGGTGAGAAAAAACGGACTCATTTTTACAAGATTCCAGGACACTTCCTAGTTTTTTGAGAATGTAAGAGGTGTATACTACTGACTGCTTGACCGATATCAAGGACATCTCAGAAGGCCATTTATATTTAATCAGCCTGCTAAGCAATTTAAAAAAAAAAATCCCCTTCATTGTTTTTGTGGCACAAATACTTGATCTCAATATTGGGGAGAATGAAATTTTACCTTTTTTGTTTTTTAGAAAGAATACATTATGCAGTAAAATCCCATTCTCAAAGGCAGCCGTAAGGTKCAACATAATCTAAATCTACAAACAATGTATATTTGAAATAGCTGCAGACTGAAATGRTCTTTAATTTGGGGGAGAGTTTATATAGAGATTAATTTTAAGAATGTTTGAATAACAAGATCCATGAACCAAACCACAAATCATTATTCAGCAGTTGCTTTTTATCTGCCTATGCCCATTAAGAGTTACAGGCACTGCGGATGCTTAGGCCATCTAACCAGTAAAAGTACACRAGACCAAGAGGCAACACAGTTTCTGATTTAAATTTATGGGGAGTAATGCACACAGGTTCATTTAAACACAAATCTAATGAGTTCAAGGCCTGTTCCAATATATCTCAGTATACACAGGTGACCTAATTTTAATGTATAAACATTTCAAACAATGCATTACTATTATTAATATCAGTTTAGGTGACAAAGATGAGGGGGAAAAGGTAGAACTGATAAGATGATTTTTCAGTATGCTGGCACAGAGCTGAATAGTCTATATTTTAAAATTCAGATTAAAATACTCTTTAACTGGATACACAAAGTAACCTTCCACAAACTCCCAAGATACGTGGAAGATGAATATTTGAGCAATCATACAAYTGGATTCTTAGTTTCTGTGAGCATAGGCTACATCTGCATCTTAGAGGAAGGCTCAGTTTGGAAAGTTCAAGGAAGGTGCACAGCTGATCTTTGTGTGATGTTTCTAGTATGAACTCTGCASAGACAATCGTAAGAAAGTTAGAATRGAGTTTAGCAAAAAWTTCTGCTCTAGTATTTCCTTTTCTTTAAATATATCATCTTATTTTCTAATGAGATAGAGTCCGATTTATTCTTTTTCAGAACACTGATACATACTTGAATTACTGTTCAGAGTGCAACACCTCAGAGAAAAACATCTATTTTTAAATGCATGATTACCTCATAATGCACTTTTCAGTCTTAAAAAAAAGTCAAAACTGTGAATGCTGTTAGCAACATCTTTTTCAAAAATCATCTTTAGACCCAAACTGTGATACTTATTATCARAATTTAAAAAATAGCTATGCGTACACACAGACATCCTCCTGGATTGGTGAAGAAGTATTTTCACTCCCTCCCTTTACCACCCTCTTTTTCCTTGAATATGCAGACAACAAACTTTGAAAATAAATAATYAGTAGTCCCACAGCCTTCCTCCAGCTGTCTTGCTCTCTGCACTCAGTTTATAAACAATTTGTCATACATGGAACAATTAGTCCTAGTCCAAAGAGCTGATGGGTTGCATAGCACATCCATTTAACATAGTGATGCAGTAGAAAACMGTCAGCTTTCCCTAAGGAATTTTCTGCCAGATCATTGGATTTAAGCATCTTCTGAAAAAGTTAAACTTACATCACGAGCAGCACCAGAGATAGTGAGGTGCATACTGACAGTAAGATGAAGGAAAGGAGATGTGAGATCTCCTTTTTGCAGTAGCAACACTCAAGTTATTTTGTCAACTGAAGGATTAATATCCTAATTAAATCTGGCACAGGAACTAGTCTGAAATATAGGTAATATATCCTGTTTATGTTTTTTATTACAAGAGCTATTGGATATGATACAATTTTGTGGAACTTTCTCTGGGAAGGGAAATTTAATGAACAAGGACTGCTTGCTTCAATAAAACACAAATTTAAGTCAGATTTTTGATGCCAGTGTAAAATATATGTGTGATACAATTTATATGTACTACATTATGCAAGTATTTTGAATTCAGCAATAAACTCTAGTACGGATAACCCTAGAAAAATATGCAAGTGATCCTGTGAGCATAACGGGGTGTTACCCTATTCTGTACTTGGCCCTGTACAYGTTTGTCTTTGTTGTAACCTCACCCACACTGCACTATATGTAAATTTGAAACCTTTTTAACAGCACATTTAGCATCTAGACCTGGACTGCTAGAAAAATGAATCTCCGGGATGATTTATTTCTTAACAATAGAGTTTTAGTTCTGAAGTGACTCCTGTTTGTTTGTTTCTTTATGCCACATGCTATGTTAATTGTTCTCAGTTCTGTACACAGAGCAAAGTGTATCTGTGAGCCAGCTCAAGAGGACGCCTTTGGGTGGGGACCTTGCTGTTACAGCCTGAGCTGCCATTTCAGATCTTCTTGTATGGACAGGACAGTTAAAAAGTTAGAGAAGTCACCTGAGGTCCCATGAAAACCAGAAACGGCAACTTCTAAAGTGAGTACAAATGCATTATATCTTTTGAAACGGGCCTCTAAAGAAAGTCAGCTTTCTTTTAGTTAAAGCTGAAGTACAATTATTTCTTGTAAATGTGATAGTTTATTTTATATGATCATTTAATGGGGGGGGTAATCTTTCTTCCACTGTAGGACAGTTTGCTTAAATATTTACTTTACGTACATTTTGAAGTATAATTAAGAAAAAAAGAGCTAAGATGAAAAAATAAAGATGATCTCTTGTTAAGTAACCTATTTGGCACAGTAAACCTTGACTATATCTAACTAAATAACAGAATATCACAAGGTTAGATGGTTTGTAGAGTTGGCATGTCTACAKAATAAGTTTCTTTTAGCAGTGTCAAGTGAACATTTGTTTCTGTCCAGGCAGAGAGTTTCTAATGTAGAATTTAAAAATAATTGTCTAAGTTCTGGTAAATTCACAGCCTGTATTACTAATTTCACCTGACATTAAGACATGAGGAACATTCGAGTGAAACGCACATTCCCTCTGAGACACAGCAAATTGGGAAGTCCTTGTTTGTAGAATGCAAGAATGCACAGAGATCCTACCTGACTGAGTCATTAGCAGGATGAGAAATGGTTCAATTGTGAGCACTGTCTTTGAAGGTGCAAGTGTCAGTCTAATTAGCTAGCCAGAATCAGATTGCCTAATTGCATCAGGTATTTAAATTCTGAATAAGCATGGCAGTTTGATAAAAGCATTCATTGTTTAAACATGCTTTAGTGTGAATTTAGTTTTACTCTGCCTTCAGGGATTCAATGAACTTGACAGCAGACCTGAATGTTTGCCATTAAGGGGGAATTGATGGAACTTACAGTATAACAGAACTCACATATAACAGTACATTATTGTCAAAGTGCAACAGTTTGGAAAGTTGCATTCCAATAGCTATTTCTTGAGGGGAAAATAACACTAGGTTTAAAAATTATATGCTTAATTTATATGTTTGTCTTCAGGTGCTGTTGCCTCTACCAAGAACAAAAGTTGTTGTCGGAATAATATGCGAACAGGTAATTTCTTCCAAGTCTTTACTTGGATACGTACATATATATCATTAGAATTCATTAAAATTGCATTGATTTTGATAGCTGCCACTGGGATTGTCACAATGGCTCTATAGAGCTGCTATCCCTCACTAGAGATTGCCAGCCAGTAGTACAAATTGTGTAAGGAGATTATTTGCTTTGACCAATCCTAATATTTCATAGTTTGTGATTGATTAGGATGCAGTCCAAAGTTGCTCACAAGTGAGGAAGCATGCATCTGCCCCCTTTTGCCTTCTGTCAACWTTTCCCACTTGTCTCTCTTCCTTTTTTGTGTTAGCAGATTTCGGTATTAGACAGTCTAGTGTTTTAACCTCTGGACTAGGCAAGATAGCTGAATCAACATGTGGATTATCAAGGCTGGCTTGGCTCTTTGGGGGTTAAGATGGTGTTGAGCCTGCATTTGTTTTCTTTTTAATGACTAGGATGGTCGAGTTACAACAGTTTAAATGCAAACAGATCAGATAGTTTACGGACACAGCATTGTACCAGCTAYTGGGAAGAAAATTAACTCTATCCCAGCTGAGGACACATGCATGTCCTCAAAAAGAATAATTAAGAAGAAAAGTATTTAGAGGCTGTTATTACCTCAGTTAGTTTTAAGTATTCACAATCTAGCATTAGAAAGAACAACCTCGTTTATTCCTCTTCACTTCTTCCACYAAAATCCAACTTCTTTTAAAAGTAACTTTTGTGTTCTACTTCTCTTTAATCTCTCACATAGAAGGAGGTATCAAAATACATACATATATATGTTATATACAACAYATATTGGTAGAGTTCTGTTAATTTAAAAGCTAAATCTTTTGTATTTTTTTAATTGCCCATCATCACTTGACTTGTTAAACTTTTCTATCTTGATTATGGAGTCTGACTGTAGTATACATTTGACTTTCAAAGCATACAATTTGCATTTTTAGATTAATATAATGTATTGACTTACCTCATGAAAAATCATAACATATTCACCAATGCTAATGTAATTGGRTTTTGGCTTGTGTTGAACCCCTTCTGATTCTCCAGTACACTCTTTTGCATCATTGACTATAGATTTAAAGGGATAAACTGGTGCTTTCTCACTTTCTTGTCTATAAATATAGAACTGTATATAGAGCRTTGGAATTTGCTGCAAGCTTCTGCATTTCAATACAGTAGGTGTGCAGTACAGTAATACCTATTTTTGTATTGTAGCAAATTACCATTTGTTAGTAATTTTTTTCCTCGTGTTAAAGCTTCCTGAATTCTCTTTTATTGTCTTTCATAATTCTAATATCTACTTTATGCTGTGTTTCTCTGATACTTTACTAACTAGTAGCAAAATACTAATACACAAAATAGAACTAATGAAATGCACAGCTGGATAGAAAAGGGGCACCTGATCTAGATGGACATAGAAGTTTCTTCAAGTTTCTCATTACAGGTAAAATTAAGGTTACTATTTTTCCCTCAGTATTGGGAAAAAAAGTCTATCTCTAGAAAGAAATAGCCTATAGAAAAATTGTCTGTAATTACAATCAAAAAGGTTTCAAAGGCTTCCTAGGCACTTTTTGTTCTCTCTTTCCACCTCTCTCACTTTTCTCTAATAGACCTAAGAGAAAGTGCCTGAGGCATTTTGCCAGAACAGAAGTGTCTGGTTGGGCTGCAGAGCTGGTCCTTAATACAAAGATCACACCTGAGCAGTGATCTTTCTCCCAAATGTTCCAAAGCCTGAATGACTCAAGGCATTTAGCTCTCTTCAGTTCTCTGCCACTATGCCAATGTGAGACAGGTCTATTTCTGCATAAAGATGGAGAAAAAGAAATAGAACTATAAGGCAGGATTTTAAGGAGGTTAACGAATTCTCATTAATTCTCATGAGAATTTCTTTGAAACCTTCCATGAGATGTTGAAAAGGATTTTTCTGTGGGGCCTGCCTTCTGTCCTCTTACTTTTCCATCTGGTAAAATTTCAACAGTTAACTCCCTCAGACACATAACAGAGTTGAGAACAGGTCAAAGTTTAGAGTTTCGTTTTTCTCACTTGATTCTTAAAATTGTATAGATATTGTGATACACTGTTGAYATGTTCAATGCCCTCTCTTCGATTAAGGAAGGACATAGCCTTCGACTGAATTACACTCTCAAAGGAGGTCCACAGTTACATTTGAATAGACTAAAATCAAATAAGTTGTAGTTCTTGTTTAAAAACCTTGTTTTTCTCCTGTTCCCATTTTATTCCTATTGCAATTGTATTGTTACCCATACAAAATAATTTAAAAAGTCTTTTAATAGTGAACTTGTCGTAAATGAATTGCCAGTAGACAAGCACAGAAAGCTTCAGAGTTAAAACAAATTTCCATTTAACTTCTAACAAGGTAGGACAGAGCACACATTTCTGTGCAACAAGGTCAAACATGAACAATCTTTCCAGCCTTTCTTCTCCCCTCCTCCAGCTTCCTAATTTATCTACACACAGGCAAGAAGGTCCAGTTACCATTGGGATGCTGGCACTTTGATAATAGGAACATGAAACTGAATTCCTGGTGGGCCCTGGGTATAACTTGTCTTCATCTTAAAATAATGTAAGGACTTTACTCACACTCCTACATCAATATGCTGTCATAGAAATGGAAGAATGTAGGGAAAAAAGGGAGAGTGGAATTGCTAGAGCTGGCCTAGAGGATAGCAGGATGCACAGTGGTTTTGTTGCTTGGAGGTAGAAGTAGCTGAGCATTTCTGCCACTCTTAGAAAAGCCAGGCTTATTTTAGATACAAAGCTGGAGAAGATCTCTGTAGGGTATGTCTTATGGCCACGCTCCTAACTTTTTTTTGTCAGGAATAAAGGGGAACCCTAACTCTTTTCTTGAAGTACAAATAAGAAAACCAAAATCTTGATTCCTCTTACCTATATTATGTATAGAACATGTCTTTGGTACATAAATAGTGACACAACAGAATTCTTATTTTCAGAATTTCAGGAAGAAATAACAGCAAGAACACCTAAAGTGTGAGGTAACACTTGATTCTCACCTTCATGATGTCAGAAGACTGCTCTATTTTTGTTTGGATTGAGATGTGGTTTCATAAGATGCACAAAAAATATAAAAATATATATGCATATATATAAAATGAGTTACTGATGCATTAAATGTGTCATAAATATACTCAGTCCAACTTCCAMATTTAGACTGCTTTCAGAAAGAGCGAAGTGGTACAGTCAGCTACACTTTTTAAGTATAAAATGGACAAGTGCTGCTACAAGTGCCAACATTAATGTCCTGTATTTGGGGTGTTATTAGAATCCCTAATTTTGTTTAGCACATTAACAATTCATCTAAGAAGCCTATTGAGCTAGATAAAGCTTTTTTGAGATCTGTAGGAATTATAGTGTAGCCAGCAATCCTCTACATAAGTAATTGCAGTCCATCTCCTGGTTTGGTCATTGAGAATTGGGGTGGGAAAACCCAGTGATGTCCTGGTGTGCTGTGAATCAGCTTTAATGCAGCCCAGAGCAGTCTCAGAATGTCCTGGCCCACACCTGAGACTATTCTGGGTACATCTGTACTCACTGCCTCTCATTCAGGAGCAAGTGAAGCTAAAGATAGTTTGTGCCACTGGAACAGGACAAACCAGACTTCACATAGTAAGTACAGTGATTCACACGATGACCTATGGTGAGTGGTCATGAAAGGCAAAGGAAGTAATGGAGAATTCAAAAGTTCCTCTCACCRGAAGAGAAAGTTTGATTTRTTCATCTAATTTAGGTGTGTCATGTCTGATAACAGTAATAAATTGGTGATCTTTTCCRCGTATTGTTACAGTGCTCTATGTTGCTGACCTGGAAGGGCAAGACCTATACTGTTTCTATTCATAGGGTWGTTTTGTTTGTGTGGTGGTTTATTTTGGTGGTCTTTTGGTTTTGAAGTCTATTTTTCTCAGTGTTTGTTTTGGTCTTRTTTTTAAGATCATGAAGAGCTCTGTGGCACCAATTATGGATCTTTTTGTCTAAATGGAGGGATCTGTTATATGATTCCTACTGTATCCAGTCCATTCTGCAGGTCAGTGAAACTAAAGTTTGTGTGTTTAAGTATTGGACAGTAGCTGTTTAAAGATTATTTCTTCATTTAGTTTCTTTAAGAAATCACTGCTAAAGCATTAACTAAAAGAAAATACCTATTATTTATCTAGCTTACAGAGATACGACAATATGAGAAAAATAAATGTGTATACTTGGTGTATGCTTGCTTGGAAGGTGCAACAGTATTCAGTTACGTATGCATTCAGGGTGATATCTAAATTTAGAGCCACTCTTCCTCATTACAATGCAGAAAGAACAAAATACCCTTTGCCTTGTGGAATAGACTGTGGGAAAGGCATTCAGAAAGGCAAAGTACATTCCCAGTTTTTCTTACAAATTAATTCTATTGCAAAAAAAATTGTAACATAAAATGGCCTGACCAGAACAAAATGCAGAGACATAAAAAAGAATATAAAGGGSCACAAAAAGAATATAATGCAAGACTTACTATGTTCTCCAAAGCTTGCTGAAATACTCAAAGAGCAGCTTTATAGTGGTAGCCAAACACTACTTGATAAAGAAACATCAAGGCAGCAAATACAGATATTTCTTACACCACTCCATAACAGAACAATTCTTCTTTTTGAAGCCCATATAGCAAACTGGAAAAGAAGCATTTCCYGGTTTTGCATGTGGACACATTTCCTGCATAAATACTGCTCTGTCTTTCTATTCTCTCATTTACMAAGACATAAGATGCTAAATAAAACTCTCACTTTTCATGGTTCTGCATCTGAATTATCATTCATCACAATAAATTATGGTTGATAMAATGGGTTTGCATACAGACAAATATTACATATACCTAAGGATATTACCTTTTTTTCTTCTCTGACAACTTTTGCTCCCTCTTCTATCTTGAGCTACCACTAACGATAACTGGATAAAACAGATRAAGAAGGAAACAAAATCTTTTCCCAGATGCCTAATAAAAACATTACTTTTTTGTTTGGGACAGTTCAATTTAAATACTTAAACTCAAGCATGTAAACTCATTTAGTTAGACAGGGAGAAAAGAGGTAATTGTGTGGTAAATACTTATTGAAAAATATACACAGTATATCACTGTCATTGTTCAGTGTCACAATAAATCAGATCCAGAAGTGAGATTAAAGCTCTGAAGTGCTGGATGATGATGATTTACTCTAACTGCTAAACCTTGCAAGCTTATGCAATATAAAATGAATACTGCACACACAAAAAGTAAAACATTTTGAAGTACATGTTGTTCTTTTTTCTAGAACGAATCCTGCATTATTGTACATAAATGAAAAYGAATGGGTAAACTAAATAGCAGCAGTAACACAATAACAAAGCACCCTCTCAGCTACTGCTAGACTGTGTAACAAGGAAGATGTGTTTGATGCAATAACTGTAAATATGAAGTAACAAATACTTAGAACAATTCATTCTTCAGGAGGACAAACCGGTCAGCATAGGTAATTTTCACTTTAACAGCTCCAAATGAAGCCATTTTCAATTTGGGTACTATAGGGTTTTATAATCTGCTGAAGCAGAAAAGTAACATCTTAAGAGCATTTCTGTTATACTCAGGCAATCTTATTGCACTTAAATTATCAACTATTTTTTTCTGTATCTGGTGGTTGATTATAAAGTTAGATGGGTTTAAATAGCAGCATTCTATTTAAGCATATCCTCATTCTAAGCATGTTCCTTAATCAGTCAGAGAAGGCTAATTATAGATGAGAAAGGTTTTGTTTACACACAGATATCTTAGTAATCAGCAGTGATGTGAATAGAAACAACAGAAAAAAATGCATCACTATTCAGCAGAATTCAGAAAATATTTGGTGCTTTGGAACTTCATGACTGGCATCATCACACAGTTGCGCAGTTTCTTTGATGAAGGTTTCTGCCAAATCCCACCCAAAGCTCCCCAGTGTTCTCAAACGAGCATCTCCCACTGAAAGCAAACTCAAATCACTTGTAAAATCTAAGGCTGAATGATTGTTGATTAAAARGGGGAGATGGAGAAAGAACAGACTAGCAAACTGTAAAAATGCCTTAAAACACTTTTGCCTTGACATGGTATTAGTTCACAAATGTGTTGTGCTATGCAGAGTTAGTCCAGATTACTGATGGAACATCACTGGAAGTCATTTCATATGGGACTAAGAAAAATGCAATCATTCTTTAGAAATATTTATTTTGTAGCATGCTAACAAATTAAGAGCCCCTGCTTAGCTTTGGCATTTCAGTTATTTTTATCATTCAGAAATGGATATATAYAAGGTAGATAGTTAATTTAACCAAAACATTAGTTGACACTCCCTTCATGTGCAACAGTGGCAGATTTTAATTACAGCTGATGTGTGTTAAAAAATGAAATTGCTCAGCTGCCATCTTSCCTCATTGCTCTCGTAACAACGAGTTAATGTTCTCAGCAGCAAAAGGCACACCTGTCACCATAAACCAGATGAGCTTCAAACCCAGGAACACTCACATGCACTAAACAAACAGGCAGCAGGACAGAGAAGGATGGAAAAGCAGCTGCCTCAGGTGTATCATAAAACATAAGGCTGAAAGCTGTTTGCCTCAGCATCTGATGTACAGCTGTCCCGTAGTCACTAATTAAAGCACTGCAGAATTWAGTGAAGATTTTGCTTTCTGAGGGGAAGCTCTGGTACTCCCATTCCTTCTTACACTTGGTAGATTTCTGTGAGCATTCTTTCTGTATTTCAAGCAAAATACAGATGGTATACACACAAACACAGCTCCTCTGCCTCGGGGGCAGTGCACACAGAAATTAACAGTGAATGCTGTCTTTTTGGGAAAGGATCATACTCTACAGAGGAGTAAGTACTGCAAARGACAAAGGCAGATCTTGCAATTCTCCTCCCTGGAATTCCTGTGTATCTCTCAAGGATATCTCTACTTTTCTCTTCCTTTGCTTCCATCCTAATAGAATCCCTCCTCCACCTTTCCGATGCTAATCCCATAAATCCCATACAAATTCCTTCTATCACTTTCTGTCTACCCCATCTTTGCCTGGCTCTCTGAGATGGGCCCTTCATTCCCTTTTTCAGACACCTCTGCAGGTCTGCCAGGGAACCCTGCAAGTTGCCAGGGAAGGATTACCCACTCATCTGGCTTTTCTTCTTTCTCTGCCTCCAAAAATACACTTTAATGTATACCTCAGGCTCTTCTGAAAACAAAACTGTCCCATCAGTATTTTTCAGTTCTGCTTTTTGCTTGAAAGGCAGTAACAAAAGTTAGAATACACACCAAAAGTATAGCTAAAAAGAGTCAACAATGAAGATTTATTTTTAATAGGACACAAAATATAAAATGCAACACTATCTTACGTGTTTGAAAACTGTTAGAATTAATRTAACTGCCAGATATGGGAAAGCTTGCCATATAAATACATAGCTAAGGGAGTTTTAGGGAAGAATTGCCCATTTTTTCAACTTCTCTCCAGTAGGAGTATTTTATTTTGCTCTCTATGTATCAAAAGTTTTTAAACTCTAAATGCAAAACTTTTTTAAAAAGCTACTTAGGTGTCCAATTAACTTTKCCCTTGCTTMTTTACTTTGGCTTTAAAGTCTTTTYCATACTTACGAGATATTCTTAGAGAGTATGGATTAGGGTAACTTTTAGGAGTCTTCTACAGACTGAAGATTATGTTCATTTTGAAATTATCAGCCATGTAATCTGAATTGCATTGACAGGTGGGTAATTTCTCACCTTTTTCTGCTTAGAGCTTTTTATTTACATGCAAGTAGTTTTTATACTGAGAAGTATCCRGGATTTTTCTGACTAAAGGAAAACTAAATGAAAACTAAGGTCAACACCCTTATAGTAATAATGCAAAGCAGTGAGAATCTGTATACATATTTGACTCAAATTCTACTTCCTACTTTTAGAGTCTGTCAGACACRTCCTTGTGATGTCCACCTTAGAGTCTGGCAAAGAAAGAAACTTTACCTTCTTCCTAAATCACAGTGCCATAGGATCACTTGCACTGTCCCACATAAAGCATTTGAAAGGTGACAGCAGTAATGCCTGTGTTATTGCAAGGCTGTTATGCTCATGTTTTAGTTACTAATCAGATTGTAAAGGATCAATGTAATTGCAGACCTGCTGGTTATCTCCTGGCATCTTATCCAATGCAGTCTATTTTCTTCCACCTTTTATTGATGGTGATATAATTAATATGCTGAAAGATTCTATGGATTTCTTTCCATATGCTGGTGTTTTGTCTGGAGCTCCTGTAGTATGTTTGTATACAACAGTTCAGGCTGGCTCATGTCATCTGACAAGAGGTGTGGGTGTGTGTGCATGCATGTGCAGGCATCTAGGAAAGCAGAAATCTGGATACTATCTGAAAATGGGAGGTTTYAGTCACAGATTTTCCTCAAACATTGAAGACTGCTACCTTTCAACTCTGATTGAATTAGAAATTCTGATTTCTTAGAGGGGAAAGACCTTTTTTCTATTTTAAAAATCAACTTTGGAATGCTGCATAGTAGGAGCATTCAAAGGCAGCACAGGGCACATGCAGAAAGGGACACATTAAGAGCATGCAGGTGATGTGCAACAGCAACACCTGATCYAATGAACACAAAATCAATGACTATAGCTCCTCCTTACAGCCTGCACAAGGATTCTCTGGGTTTTGCCCCAATTCATTCAAGTGCCGGTGCACCAGTGCCTGCCCTGTCAACAACTGCCCTTAACCTGTGCTCTATTTTTAGGTATCAGTTATAAACAAGATAAACTATGAGTTGCTACTGGCTTTTAAGACTGTGTACAGTAAGACTGACTGCCCCTAAGAAACAGTACATAGACACCATCATTCCGCATTTTGTTCACAGCCCAAATGCTTGTTAGAGATGTATTTCTGYCTTGCAGTCACTGCATATGTAACTCCAGTGAAACTATTAGAGCTCTTGCTAGTGCAACAGGATAAGCAGGTCTTCAGAGTGAATTCCACCCCTAATTCCTGAAGTCTGCTTAGTTTCTTTCTYAGTTCTTTTTAGCAAAAGAACTTCCAGAAGAAACCTTTCCTGGTTGTCTTAAAGCACATCAATTGCTTCTATGTTTAACATAGGCCTGCACCTATTTGTACATCAGGACAGATGACTTCATAAATGCCTGTTCAAGCCAGTATTTGAATGTCTGGATTTTCAGAAATGGCCTAACTGTAGCACAGCTTGCTGCTAGGGTACATTAGCTGTAATTTTATTATTTAAGCATAACACAGAGATACATAATTTTCCTGTTTCCATGAAAACCTACATAATTCTTAGGTTATATGACAGCATTTTCTACATGGCATGGGATCACTTCCAGCAAGTGTGTCAACAGGCCAGCCTAGAGAAAGTAGATTGGTAGTTTTGTAATCCCTAATCCATTGCTCACAGTTAAACAGATACTACCAAACTAGTTAGTCACGTTTTTACAATCTGTTTCCATTACAACAGGCAGAATTAATAGTGCTTTTTTCGTATAGGTTTTTTTCTCTTTGCTGTAACCTTGGATTCATACCACTATACCCTTCCCCTTACTATCTTAGGCCTTCAGGCTCTTTTCCCTCCTAAAGACTTGTGAATACCTGAAGCATCTGGTTCTGTTTTTCTTTTTCTTTTGATTGCTAAAATCTCAGTGACCTTTTTGCTATGCTGTCAACACCTTCCCAATTTTTTTCCTATGATCTTTTACAGAACATGAATACAGCTTCCATGCACTGTTCACACCAACTCTACTGTATCCCAGCAGTTCAGTAACCCTCCCCCTTTACCTGATCCTGTATGCAACTCCCTACAGCTACAACTGTCTTTTCTTCCTCCTGGTTCATTTTGCTCTTTAGGTTTCTGAGTTACTCCCTTTACACTTACTCTTTAGAACTTTTCCATGAGCCTTAATTTGATGCCAAAACCTATTTTTTTCCTTCCTGTATCATTTTAGCCTTGCATTATTCTCCAGTTTTCATTGCTATTCAAGAATACTCCTATGAATTTCTTATTCCATTTTCTGTCTCTCTTACTCTATTCAGCTCTCCAAAGCATTTCTCTCTCACTTGCTAGAGAACAATGCCCCACTCAAACTACACTTCTATTCTTAAAGTATTCTACAGTATTTCAGAAATAGGCCACTGAAAAGCCACTAGACTTACAATAAATATCTGGAACATTATCTCAAGCAATCAGAGCAGTCTGCCTACCCTTGCTTCTTCCAGCAGTGAAACATCATGACTTTGAAAAGTCTCAGATTGYCCTGAGTAAATGGGTGTCTGTTTGATCAGTTGCAAAGCTTTAATATATGATGATAATTAGATGTCTTTTTTTAGTGTCTAAAGCYTCCATTATATTTCCAAAGACAAAGATTTAAAATACAAGGGTAGTAACTGTTTGTGCAGTGGTTTAGGCCAGCAGTACTGAAATACTGGTTCATAATCTACAGAAAGTGTAATGGGAGTCACATCAGGCATCAGAAAACTCACAGGGATCCTTTGGTCTTAGTTAGATATGCTAAACATTCTTCTTTTTCGGCTGTTCCTCTGCACTCCACCTTCTTATCCCTCATCTGAAATTATACCTTGCAGCTGCCAATGGCAGTTGAGAACTTCAAGTATGTTGCAGAGTTTAGCCCATTTTTCTCAGCTGGAGCCTGAAATTGCTTATGTCACAGATTATTATGACTTCAGTGCCAGAAATAGCAAGAAGGAGCAAGATCTTTAGTAATACAAATAGAGAGAAGCAAATTTACATTGAAAAAAATACACACAGAATGTAGATATTGAAAGAAGTGYTTTCCATTTTCTGTAATGAAATCAATTCCTTAAGAAAACTTAGCAGAATAAATGCAAAATACATTAAAAATGATGATTAGTTTAGCTTCAACCTACCTATTTTTGACTAAATATATGAATTACTAAGCCATTTATTTTATTTATTTTTAATAAAATACCATACCATTTTTTCCTATGGTAAAATGTCATGTTCATTTTAATCCTTTTTTCAGAAGAAGTTTTCAGAACCTCAATACATAAAATAAGCATAGTAGAGAACACTTTTACCTAGGTCTCTCCAAGAGGGTGTTATTCACCAAGCATGTAACATGTTCTGGCATGAACTATTGCACTGCATAAACTACTTCTGCAATTTAAGCTGTACTGTGTCTCAATGAATTCCCATTTCCTTGATCTCTTTAGCTGACAGTATTAGCTCTTCAACAAAGGAAGCTAGAGGTAACCTGAAATGGGGAAAAGAAAGCATGACTACTGTGTGAGGCCCAGTGGGATGACACAGTTAACACTAAAGTAGGCTTAATTAATTAAATCTGTCAGTGGTGAATATATTAAACTTAATATATAAAAGCAGTGTGGATCAGAATATAAACTTGATACCCAACATGCCGAATGGCTTTTGTTCCAGAAATATGAGGTGAGAGGAAATTTTGTAAGAAAACTTTCTGTGAAGCAAATATAACCTTTGAATTATGTCATAACGAGTTCTCTACCCATAGGAAGCCTTTGTGCTTTTCGTATTACATGACAAATTACCATCTAATCAGCTACAACTTGGTTTCCCAGGTGTATTGAGAATTACACAGGAGCTCGTTGTGAGGAAGTTTTGCTGCCCAGCATCAAATCCCAAACAAAAGGTGACCTGTTTGCAGCTTTCTTGGCTTCACTTCTTCTTCTAGGAGTTCTTGTAATTGGAGCATTCTACTTCCTTTGCAGGTAAAAGTGATTCATAAAGCTGAAGCTATTCAATCAAGTAGAAATTTCTTCTGGTAATCATGTACTAATTATTTGAATGTAAAAGTATGTAATGAATTATCCATAAGGTTGTATGGTTATTCAACATCAACATAATGAATGTGGATGTCTCAACTTGTTGCCTGTAATATTTACTTCCCAGCTGAAAGTTTTTTCAGGGTCATTTCTAAGCTATTACTTACAGTTGCATGGTAAAAACTATGGATAGTACACCCATATCTGAGATCTTACAGTCTGCCTAGAGTTAGTGCTAGCATTTTAAAACATTAGTCTCCTTATATTGTCCAAAGAGTGACAAGTAGAAGTCAATTAATAAAGTGCTCATTGTTCAGAAACTGTTCCTTGTCAATTGGCAACCAAAGCAGCTGGTGTCATTAGCTCCTAATTCCTTTACCACTCCTGGTGTAAAAAGGATAACTAAGAATGAAATTGAGGTATACTTCCAGGTAGATGCTTTATTAGCATTTAGACAGATCAGAGAGCTAATTTGTCCASGATGATCCATGTTTGAGCAGAAGGAAGATGTCAGTGTTAGACACAAGTGCTGCAGGGTTGGTTTTAGTAGCATTTTAGGCATATTAGGACTTGCAGTGAAAACACATAAGCAGTTAYTGGGATTGAGGCTACTATTTGATGCTGTACATATATCAGTACATTTATACCAAACCCAAACAAACTTATCATCCTCATCTCCAATGCAAGTCAGCTTCCTATGTCCCCTCTTTATTTTTGGAGTACAGCACTCATTGTAAGAACTCATTTTGTCACATACCATTAATATGTGTATATGCATGTCTATGCCTCTATAAGGCAAATTACAGCCCCTGTAATTCTTTGCCATCACAGACTTGCAGCCTCTTCCCTTTTCTCCTATCCTGCATTTCTCCTTGGTTATGATAACCAACAGGTCTTGCAATTCTGTTCTTTGTGCTCCCATGGTCACATTGCCAAATCAACCTCTCTGATCTGTGCCTTTCAATAAGCGACCTTTGGAATAGCTGGTCGAGTTTTACCTCAGCTGCTGTCATGGAAACCCACTGAATGCCAGTTTCTCCCACAGCTGAATGTAGAAGAGATAGAGAGCATTTGATAAAACAGTTGGTATAAAAAAACCCCTTGTTGTAAAGGATACCCCCCACCTTAGCAATTTTAGTTAAATTRATCCTTCTTAGCCATGGAATGTCACAACAGTTTTTCACTAAATGCTTGCAAATTACTATAAAGTCATTAGAACAGAAAAAAAAAAAATCATTCAAGTCTCATAGAGAGACAATACTTCTTTACAAGTAAAATTGTCTCTGAGAAAAGGAAAAAATGTCTTCAAATGTGTTACAACATTCCTTTTCTCTCATATCATATAATTAGGGGAAAGTTSGAGACAATCTATGGAGTTTTCAAAGTACAGAAGCTTAGAGTGACAGCAATGACAGGTCTAGCTCTTTTATTAGACAGCTGGAACCTCTACTTCTCTTTACTCAAGTATTACTTAACTGGCAGAACAAGTAGTAATGGCTCTTTATTAGCAAAATAACAAGGGCAACAAGTCATTCAYAACAGTTGCCCTTGAACCCTATCCTACATACCAGACTAGCTTGGGAAATCTCATAAAACCATCATCAACTCCTTTGGTACAGATAAAAGAACCTAATTGGCTAGAAATTGTCTTGTCTTACCTTTTACACTTCAGAGGATGATGCAGGATGATCATCTGCTAGAGAAATCATCTATAAATGAAACACTTTACATCTGTAAGTCCTTATCTCTTGGCTGAAGTGATCAACACATGAGGAGTCTCAAGTGGATACTTTAATGTACTCCGCTCTTTTCATCTGAGTAAATGAGGACTATTGCTAAGAGCTGTTATTAATCTAGATCTTTTTCCCTCAAACTTGATCTATCACCTGTATCTTAGAAGAGGGTGGAACTAGGGTTTATAACAGTTAGCTGAGAGTTTGCATCATCTTCAACTTGGCCTCCTGGCAGGATATAGTAAGTTTAAAATATTAAGAGAATACTGTGCTAAGTTTCCACTATTCCGCTTCAATAACAAGGCATTTGATCCACAAACAGGAAGCAGAAAGTTTTTCCCCTGGTACTGTGTTAGTGAGCATTTCCACAGCTCTTTCAGCTGAAGGTTCTAGTRGGGTTTTAGTAGAGACAGTAATGTAATCTGCAGGAATGCAGAACGGGAGATACTAATTGAAATTCAGGACAAGGAAACTGAATTCCTAAAATTACACATCAAATCTCTTGGAATATAAGAACTTAGTGCTCTATTTTCYTGTCTTTATCATTACTTGTACCTCCCTTTTTTTCCAAGTTTCCTTCATCTCAGGCTACTTGGGGCAGATTTGAGGACCAAACATGTGCAAGTGCATTTAATGCTCCCTAGAACACTCAGCATACAAGGGTGGAGAGAAAGGGTTTCATTGTTCTGCTTATAAAACTTAATCATAACAGTGAAACAGTGGMAGTAATCCATAGAAGAGCAGGACTGCATATGAAAGCTCTGGGTGAACATGGAGAAATAATTCTCTTTTTACATTGAGCTGAGTAATCACATTTTTATCAACTGATTTATTTTTTTCCAGTCTTCAGAGTGCATGGAGGCAGGGCAAATGCAGATCTAGCTGCTCCCCATCTTGAAACAACAACCCCCCATCCCCCCCAACAAACAGTACTGATAAAGCCTGTCCTTCTGACATGGGCAAAATGGCCAAGTGTACAAAAATCCCTGCTATTGCACTAGTACTGAGGAACACATGGCATATTTTGCTTCCAGCAATTCACCTATCAKACCAGGTCCATCTGGTCTTCTTCCTCCAGAAACATATTGCATTAGGGTTACTGGGAGAAGAATAACAAAGGCAGCTGATAAKAATAGATGCTACGTGAGCCAGCTTTTCTTTAAAAGCAATAGAGAAGCCTAAATGCAACACGTGTAGCTCAGAGGAATAGAGCAAACTCTAGGGAAAACTAAAATAAATCTGCAATTCATTTCTATATTTCATTGTAAGTCCATGCTGAAATGCCAAATTACCTGTAAGTGTAATATTGATGAACAGGAACTCAGCCAGCCAAAACAACAGGGTATAGGAATAAAGCCATTTAAGCTGTCCAAGACAACAGACTTTGTGGAGGTTTTACATCACCACAGGACACAAACTGGACAGGACAGAGAATGCTCATGACTCTTGTCAAGAGAGCAGATGTCTGATTGCTATTACAAAAAAAGAGAACTAGACAGCAAGTGATCAGCTCCATTTACAAGATAAGCTTCTCCCCAACGAAGTGTGGAAAATTTGACATAATTTCCAAACACTAAGGAAATATATGATAAATAATTATGTGCTATTTACTAATTGCTTAAATAAAGACCTAAGAAGTCAGACAAACAGAAACATTACCTTCAGGAGAGAAGCTATGTAGTTCCAAGTGCTGTACTGGCCTCTGATCTCTGTTCCTCTCCCTCAAATACATACTTCTCAGAAACACTGAGTATTAATTAGAAAGTAACTGTAGAAGACCCATGTCACTTTTTTCAATGGAAATGTCATTCAATTAGTTTGTCTCTTCCCTGATAAACTTTTTTCACTCTGTGTAATTTTCTTTTCTTTCTCTGTTGTCCGTTTTTTGTTTCTTATGGTCAGGAAAGTTTCCATTCCAAGGACAAGTTCTTCAGAGTGTGGCGCCAACCTAGTTGAAGCTACAAGSAGCAATGGCTGCAACAGTGAGTACAGTTTAAATTTAAATGACTGGACTCCACAAGGAACATGGGGGATACATTTTTTCTAATTAAAATGTATGTTAACTAAAATGTGTGTTAATTTTTTGTTAAATGTGTTTATTTTTCAGAAATAACAACAGCATAAAGCATTAGAGTGGAAGAATGGTGAGGAAACAACATGCAGAGCAACCCTAAGAATGTGAGTTGTAGAGGGTGATGTGGTAAGCAAGATGAGAGAAGAAAGTTGACTGAAATAGTTACATATTGGAGAAGACTATAACTAAGACATAAACAGTTGCACTTAATGGAGTACCTGTGTATTTTTTAAGCTGTATAAATTATACAGAAATCACTATAATTTATGTTGGAATTCTGTGAGATTTTTAATGGTTTTCAAAAATGCATGAGATAAATTGGGTTTTACTACATGGGAAATATTGAAAATACAACATTTTTTTTTTCACTGCACAGAGTTTTAGGGTTTTAGAGGGAGGTGATACTACAAATTTTTGATAGAGGTTTTTAATTTTTCACAGGATTGYCCCAGAGGAGCTGAAGAGCCTCTTGATTCAATGATTTCAAAATTTATACTTGTGATACATGTACAGAATTTGGTTTGTTTCAGATACCTTTACCAGATGTAGGAGAAAAAAAAAATACCCCACTGGTAGTTTACTGACCAGCTTCCTGGCACACGCTTTTAATCCAGATTAAAGGGAAATACTAAGAAAAGAGATTGATAATGGTTAAAAATGTTTTTTAGGCAGAGTATTTGCCCTCTGGTTGGTAAACATCTCTAATATTAAGCAAGACATAATCCTTGATGGTTTTTAATTTTGTTGGCTTTCTTCTGAAAATCTCACTACTGAGGCAAAATGTAAACCTTACCTTAAACTTTCCAGTTGATATTTCAGATAGCAGAAGTCAGGAATTTTGTTCATCAGGTCAATTTCTGACAAAATATTATCTAGACAGGTGTCTTGGCTGAAAAAGTCCTGCCATCTCCAAAGATTTATTTCTTTTATTCACATAAACATCTGTTGATTACAGTAATATATTATATTCCACATTTTGGTCCCTTGTAAGTATTCTCTTATTCAGACAAAAAGAGGCCACAYGCCATGGTCCATGTCTTTCTTTGCCTTCACAACACAAAGAGAATGTCTGGTTAGTCAGAGGTATAGAAAATGTGAACTGAACTATTTTCTTTTCAACTTATTTCTAGCACTGGAGGCTGAAAACAGCAAAAATCATAAGGGCACATTACCAAGCAGGTAATGTAATGTATGTAATTTAGAAGGTAGTACTGAAGGGAAGATTAGTTGAGAAAACTTCATGAATTGAGAGAAAATGCAGAACAGAGATTTCTTATCTCTGAAATAAACAATCMAGAGTGTGTAAAAACATGGGTTCAGAGAAAATGTTGAATAAGTTCCTATTCCTARGATGTCTACTACATGCTCTAGTGTCAGAATAAACAGTGTGTACTTGTATCAATGTAGACAAAAGCATGGGGGGGTGGTGCAGAGAAGGAAAGGCACACGGGAACAGTGTATAAGGTGAGAAGTCAAAGAGAAAACCATGTTACTATGGCTACAGAACACAAACCAGAAAAATTCATCACCTTCTAAAAACTYATGTCAGAGAAGTCAGAGTCCAAGTTAGTGCTCAGCATGTGAAARGAGAATCTGAGGGCACCAAATAGAGGACTTGATCCAGAGATTAAGTTATATGAAGCACTAAAAGATCACTTTCTCCCCRAATTAACCAATCTTACATGATATTTTCTGGAATTCAGATCTTTAGCAGATAAACTGAAGGAAGCTGACAGTACTGTTTTAAAGGCTACAAAGAATAAAAACTATTTTTCATCACATAGGGACAGGTCACCATTGTACAGAGCTCAGGAGATGTGTAGCAATACTGACAGCTACATCAGAATCAGTGTTACCTCAAGTACTTGCACAGCCTCAGTGAAAATTAATCAGAGATGACTGCTGTTAGATAACCTTGCTGTGCTATTGATCATGGGACAGTCAGATTTACAGTCTGGAATACTATCTCTACTGAAGAAGGAAAAGGCTTGTGGTCATCTGAAGTGGTAATTCAGGAAGGAGATACTAAYAGAAGATACAAGAAATAAATGGACTGAAGTTGTTCTGTATAAACTCTTAGAATCCTCTTAGCTTTCTAGGCAGACATGGAATAGTTATTGTTACWGAGCTTGTTTGCATTATTTGGGAAACAAGTTGTATAAAAAGTGAGGCTGAATAAACTAACCCCATGTTTAAATGCAAACAAGCTGATTTATGAAACAGTGTTATCTATAAAGGAAATGCTATAAACAAATCAGACTGTCTCAAACTCATTGCATCTGAACATTTTGGCTTCTAAAATTATTTCAGTTCACAAACTTTGTGACTATGATGTTCAGATGAAAATGAGATCGAGCTATGAATCATTTTAAGGTGCTCAAATGCCACAGAAAGCACACAGTAGCCAATATTATATATAACTCAATAAAACACCGCAACACTTTTTAGCAGTGCTTGCTRACAAAATTAAGGAAGTAGTTCTGTGAGCAATAAAGTTAAGGAAACCCCAGTTCCAATGGATCAGATCTTGTGGTTGGAGTCACTGGAGTCTAAAAAATTATTACATGTTTACAAAAGGGTGAGTAACAAGGGCTCTCTCTCGTCTGACTCCCATTTTCATGAAATAGAAGATCTCATGTCTTTGAAATTACTTCTCCACCAGCTGAAAGGTTATGTAGGGAAGMAACTGGAAAAGACTAATTTCCTCAGAAACTCCACCACTACTATGATTACACAACAATCTATTATAGTGCTATGGCAAAAATYCTTTTATACCTGAGGATCATGTTATCCTTCCTATCTTTGTAGTAAAAGTCTTTTCATTGGAAAAATCTTTTGATCACTTGCAGATCTGACAGCCATCAGCAGGAAATCTCTCTATAGACTTAAGTAAGAGATTGCTTATATGTTACTTRTTATATAACTGGTTTTTGTTAGCAGCCCAAACAGTAGAGCAAAGTACAATTAAAGAAAATCAAATGGCATTTCAAAGAAAGTGAGATTTCTCTGTGCTGCAGAGTCTTTGATTTATGTCAAAYCTTAAGCAGGAAAACYAACAGGAAGCCCATTTGGCAGCACTYCCCATTTTAAAGACACTTCCARTGTTGTACAAYGCMTTCAAAATTTACTGCASTTTTCCTTCTGGCCCTGCAATTTGAAGAGCTGTAGAGAGGCTCTGATTGTGTTACTCAGTTATTTGAAAACAGAAAGCCAAGAAGTGTGGGATAGAACTTATCACAACAGAAAYGGTCCTTATTCCATGTAACATCATCTGCTTATGCTTATCCAGGTGTGTCCTTGCTCTCGTGGTGACTGTCACCTGTTCAACATAATCTGTAAGGCAGATTCATTTTGTGATAGCAGAGTACCAACGCAAAGTGTAAAATACCAATAGTCAGGCTGCCACTCAGTTCCATCCTTGAGACTGATMCTCCACAAAACCTTTCAGAAGGAACCATTTCTAGAGCTAGATAAGGGCGTGTGAACAGAACCTACAGCTGTGGAAACTGAAATAACAAGATTATACTGCTGTTTTCATCCCCCAGATTAAAGCAACAATAAATTTTTAACATTTCTCAATGCCCCTCCGTGTCAGTTTCTGTAGCATTTGAAAAATCTTTTTCATATACATTAAAAGAGAATGTTTTAAAATTAACATTTCATCTAAAACTTTTGTGCAGGCAAATGATGGGCTGTAAAAACGTAGGTAAGCTTTCAATGGTAGTGTTTTTTAAGAGGGCTGGGTCACTTCAATCTATGTTGTATGTTCTCCATCACAGAATTTGCTGCTGTTTCAAACCATTCAGTCATCTTCATGAGTTCTGAAGATTGTAGAGGASTTGCTCTTTTAAGGGGGTTATTGTTTGCTGTCACCATTGCCACATTGACAACTCAGCTGAGTTTATTTTTAAAAAAGCTGTTTCTAACTCTTATAGCTGTGAAAATTTATCATGGGAAGGTGACATGACCTGCCACTGACTCAGTGATGTGAATCTCTGAACCATTTATTTTGAGAATTTGGTTCTACCTGCTAATCTCAGTGCAGATCTACCTGTGAAATGTAATTATGACAATTTACACATTGTATTTTAAAAGCATTTAAGAAGCACAAATACCAATGATTTGGGCATTTTTTTTCCTAAATTATCAAAGTACTTAGAAAAAGAATTATTTTTCCTCTGCTAATAATTCCAATARAAGTATCCAGGTGATAGCACTTCCAAATAATCCAAACCTGTCTTTATGCATTTCCTTTGAGTTTCCAATTTCTCACTGTAGCTGTATGTTCTCTTACAAAAAATACCCTATATTGTTCTGAGGTGCTGGTAGGCATAAAATAATCACTAAAAAGGCCCTACAACGTTTAAACTTGTATTTGTTTGACCTAAAACAGTAACACAAGACCAAGGCACACCACCATCAGAGGTGAGCTTGGATTACCTCGCTGCACTCTTTGAAGCCTGTAGTTCACAACACCCTCAAGGCTAATCTGGAGTCCTTCTGAAACCTCTTCTGGAGCCTGTGGCTAGCTGAGAAACAGGCTTAGCAACAAGAAAAAACTCAGATTAAAATTAGACTCAAACAGCTGTGTTACCTGTGTGCAGAAAATACAACTGCTGTATTAAATGTATTTTGGAGATCCACCAYTGAAAAAAAAATTCTCCCCAATGCAGTAATGAAAAATAATAATAGAGGAGAAAATCATTATTTTTTTATTGTCTGCATGCAGAGTGCTCAGAGACAATAATATAAAAGATCCTATAAAAGACCATTTAACTGTACACTTAATGGTCTTTGTAACTTATAACTATGCAAATTTCCATACCTCAAATGTTATTTTTCTGTATCATTCTGTTGAGTAAAACAGAAGCAGGCATCTGAATGACAAATATTTTTTTTGCTTGTTCTCTCACTGGGCCAAAAACCAGAAAACTTAATTCCAGTTTCTGATATGAAAGCTAAAAATCACCACCAGTTACTTTTAGTAGAAGGAAATTCTCCATTTTTAGAATGAAAAGTATAAACTAAGAGGAGTAATGAAGTGAGTGAGGTCTGATGTAAATTTTAAACTAAAAATTAATTCAGAATCATATGTAACTATTTGTTCTTAAAAATTTTGCTCCTCTTTATCAAATTAGTCTCACTTTATTAACTGCATGTTACAGGAACATCCTATGAGGAGACTTTTGGATAGTACYTTTAAAATAGAAGTTGCAGTAATAGCTTTATGTTTGGTAGTTGCTATTTTGATTGYGCAAGTACAAGGTTATACATCACACTTATTGCCTATTATTTTTGTATTTTTGAAACCCACGAATCRGTTAACTGAATGATGCACTGAACAAATGTGCAGCAAAACATTCACATTCAAACATGGGGAGAAAAAATGTCTTTACCTTTGGTCAGCAGAACTGTCACTCCTCCCTGCASGTCTTGTGACTTTGCAAGTCTAACTTTTTTCATAACAAAATCAAAATCCAGTTGTGGTCACTTAGGGATTCTGTCCCCTATTACTGTCAGCACTGTGACTGCAGATAAACCTTATCTTCAGATATCTTTAGAGCAGTCTGCTATTCACATTTGCCTCAAGTGCTGAATAATCATTTAACTAATTTTGCCCACTTTAATACCTCATGGTTACTTATTTTGAATGACAGAAGTRTAAATTTTGGCACTGCAAAACTTTATGTCAATTGTCTCTTCCTTTTGGTACATGCACCCTGTAAGCAAATATATTTTGGGCTCTCACAGGAACTGTTGTGATTGAAGAGCAAATAACAGCATGGAGGCAAAATGAAATGGGATAGCAAAACACTTTAATCACAGATGTTGCAATTTTATCACTTACATCACTTCCCTATCATGTGGAAGGTGTGATGTGGCCTGGGAGAGACAGTGTAGTGGTTCCAGCCATGTGCAGGGTTCTGGGGTCTTTTGGGCTCATTCCCACTACTCGATGGAGAGAAGGGTGCCTGGATTCTGATGCAGACCCCCCATTCCCCCAGCATCTTTTCTGTACTATGTTTACCTCTGARGTTTCCTCAGCTACAGGACCTGCTGCTACCCCCTGCAGACCACCTTGTTGATTCTGGTTTAGTTGTGCCATTGTCTGAGCTCACCATCAGCTTCTTTGACGTTCTGGCCGAGTCTGGACTGTTATTAAGGACACGTGRTTGATCACACTTCAACCATTCTAGTACAGCAACCAATTAACATTCCTAGGCTAGTCAGCATGGCTAACAGCAACAGGAATCCTATCTGCATTACAGAAATCTAACATTTCCTTTCCCTCCTGTTAGACATAAAGGTTATGCAGACACAAAGGGCMAAATGTGATGTTTTGGTTACAGTCACCTCCTACTAAGGGGTTCTCTGCAGATTCAACCATATTCCACTTTCAGATTGTTTCACAGTTGATCCTGTCTTCTAATTAAAAAACCCAATCATCAATACAGCCAYAGGAAAGTGCTGTCTGTGCTCAGCAGACAGTGAAACAGTTAACTCTCAGAACAGACACASCCCTACCTTAGCTTGTTAGGTCAGGTACAGGGAAAGTTTTAACTAGATATGGGCGTGAAGATGACAACTGAAGTCTTGCTTGGTACATTTAAAGCAAAAGATGTTATTTTGTTGTACAACACACAGTTAAGTATTTTCTTTTTACTACACTGAAAATGGGCCAGCTGCCTGATTTTGCATTTAGGATTCTCAAGAAATGATGCAAAATTAACCTTTTTTCATGTTATTCTATTACTAAGTGAAAATAAAAGGAAGGAAAGAATTTTAAAAGCAGAAAATATATTAGCTATACTGAGRCTATGCTGAATTTACTTACTGGATACTGCATGCCAGCTGCAGCAATCAAAACAGATGACTGATGTAAAAGCATWGGAAAAACATGCAAAAGCACAAGTCACAAGTCTGGTGTAAAGTCTCTCTAATAAATACAATATAGCCAGATCCTGTGTCCCAAAATTCCAAATTAAACAGCAAAAAACTTTTAAAAGAAACTTAATAGATAGACTTACTTCTAAGCACTATGGATTTAAAAGATTGTAATCACGCTACAAAAGGCAACGACTATATTCTAAATCACATAGTTATGACAACTGAAATTCAGTTCAAGGTGGTGATCCCAGTTGAACTCTTGGATGGACAACATCTCTTTAAATCAGAGCTTTTTCTCTTAAGAATAGGTGGCAAGGTGCTTTGACATACTTCTATCTTTATTTAACAAGTACTTTGTTGCTTTTCTCTAAAGACTTGCATTGATTTTATCTAGTAAAACTGTTCAGTTTTGTAAAAGGGACCCTGGGAAAGTTGTGCATCTCTAGAAATGCAGGAAATGGCAGATTTAATGCATTGTTAGTTTTCCTAGAGTGCTTTATATACATAAATAAGAGCATATCAAAGTATTGTTTCTTTCTAYCTGTTGGTATTTGGGTTTGCCATTGACACTAAAATGGGAGGAGCTGTCAACTCCCTCARGGGCAGAGGCCCTGCATAGACCTTGACAAATTGATGGGCAATCACCAACCAYATGAAACTTAACAAGGGCWGGTGGTGGGTTCTGCACCTGGAACAGGGCAACCCTGGCTGTTTATGGACTGGGGAGCAACAGTGGAGAGCAGCTGTGGGAAGGGACCTGGAGGTCCTGGCTGATAGCAGGYTGGGTAAGAGTCAGCAGTGCCCTGGYAGCCAGAAGGGCCACTCRTGTCCTGGGGTGCATCAGGCCCAGCATCACCAGCCAGGCCAGGGAGGTGATTGTCCTGCTTTGYTCTGCACTGGGGCAGTCTCGAGTCCTGGAGGCAGTTTTAGACACCAMAACATAAAAAAGACATTAAGCCTTAGAGAGGGTCCAAAGGAGGACCAYGAGGATGGTGAAGGATCTGGAGGGGAAGCCTTATGAGGAGTGGCTGAGGACATTTGGTTTGCTCAGCCTGCAGAAGAGGAAAYTGAGGGGAGACCTCACTGCAGTCTTTCACATCTCTTMACTCTTSTGACCAGTGACAGGACTCAAGGAARTGGCATGAAGCTGARTCAGGGAGGCTTAGGCTGGGTATCAAGAAAAGGTTTTTCACCCAGAGAGTGGCTGGGCACTGGAACAGGCTCCCCAGGAATGTAGTTGGAGCCTGACTTCAGGAAGCATTTGAAGAACACTCTCAGGCACTTGGTGGGATTCTTGGGGTGCCCTGTTCAGGGCCAGGAATTGGACTTAATGATCTTGATGGGTTCCTTCCAATTCAACATATTCTATGATTTGTAGAAATAATTTTCATTTTGGAAGAGAGGTTTTCTTCAATTGTAGTATTCCATCAAATATAATTTTCTGCAGTTCTGATGTGTACAGGGGATTACACAAAATGCAAGGCTTTCTCACAGATATTAAACTCTATTGCACCTACAAGACTCAATAATATTACCAAAATGATGCTTGTGTTTTGGAAGGGGCTTTGACTGCAACATGTCCATTCTTCTAGACTTCTCAGCTCTCTGGAATGAAACAAACAGCTCAGTGAAGCATTAAACCTTGCTTAGGCTTGGTTTGCTTTACCTGAACCAAGGTGAATAAGAGTCATAACGGTAGTATAGCCATGAAGCAGGTCATCTTTTATGTCATTACATTCTCTTAATACGAAATTCCCAGTAACTATTCGATCACATCCTATTTCCCCATGTCCAAAAAAGCCAAAGAGGGGTACATTTGGAAAAAACTTCCTAAATGCATCTGCTTCCATATTCCTTTTGGTTTTGTAATGCCCATATCCTCTGCCAACACAYGCAAACATGAAGCCAATGGTGTTGTGCTCGGGGATGTTTGCTGCTTTGAGACGCTGCATGGCCGCTTCTGCCGTCCTCTCATCAGCCACGTCCTGGTCTAACAGAACAGTGGCACTCTGGATCTGGGGACCGCTGAAAGCCAGCCCAACCACGCCGCAGGCATCACCGGGCTGGGCATGGTTACTGAAAGGCAACAGGCACTGAATTAGACAATGTTTTGGGGAGACCACATCTCACTAAACTTCTGCTGCATAGATTGAAAGCAGCCAACATGGCAGTGATTCTGATACCACCCAAAGTTAAAAAGCAAACCAAAGAACTCACAGTTTAGCTATGTTTTTTTTATAGCAACCTTTCACAAGGAAAATCTTCCCCAACCACCAGGAGGCATTAAGCATAAACTTGTTTCACACATGTCAAATTTAGCAGTTGGTGTATGTCACAGCTCTGTAATTCCAACTAAACCATCAGTTAAACTTAAAACAAGCAAAGGCACTCAGGATTTATACATGGAAGCAGGGCAGCAGTCAGTAAAGGGTTCGGATTCATGTTGCTTTAAGTTGGTTGGCCAGGACATAYGGGGTTAAGTAGTTACGTACTTAACCTTTATCTGCAGTGACTTTATATAAGGTCAGCTCTCTTATCTGGGGCAATGGTGMAGTTGGCAAAATCAGATGTAAGAAAAAGCTTGATATTAATATGGACTGCAGACCTCCATGGCATGAGAGGAGCCTGTGGGCATGGCTGTACAGGACATAGTACCACATCCTTCAACAGCAATAGCGGATCAGGAGTTCTCCTGGGGCACAGCTATGGCTCCGTGCTGTGAGCCAAACTGAGGAAGATACACAAACACATGTTCACATCATGGGCTCCATCACAAATGAATGGGGATTCCATTTACCTGCAYTCAGAGATGAAATGCTGACTGCAGTAAACACACAAAGGTATCTAAAGCTGGAAATCTCGTTTTCAGTGGGTTTCTCCTAGCTGGGTTATCAGAATCCAGTTTGTAACACAGCCATACAAAACTTTCAGCTTTTCTGGSTACATTACAAAGTAGCAGTTGGGACATTCTTCCCTTTAAGAAATCATTATTTTACTACTGTTAACAGGCATTTCCATTATGATTAGAATAGACTATAGATCTACAATGTTTCTCTCATTTAAAATCTTCTTCATCATTTACCTTGAAAAAAAATACCTACTTCTCAGAGGTCAGTGATGTAAAGCTCTCCACTTGGCCTCCAGCCAGRATGATACTCTTCTCATTCAATGGATTGACTATTTGATGAAGAAATCGAGTAGCTCCCGTCCTCCAGGAGTTGTAGCCAAACAGAAGAACAACACGGAGATCTGGGTTATTCTTCAAACCTACAAAAAAAACCCAACACTGATTCTTGTATTTTTAAATGCTGAACTCTGAAGCCCAACCATCCTAGTTTCTCCTCAAATAATACATCACACCTCTCTCTGAACAGCTCTGTTTGAAATGTAATGAAGGTAATTGGAAACTGATACTCCAGATAACTTAACCTTAATACTCCAGGGATTGGGAGGAGCAGAGATGCACAATACCAGCTGTAGCCCCACAGTGACTCTTGAGACCAGTACAGAAGCTGCTGGTGCCACGCATAATTCCAGACTGGCACCTCAAAGAGCAGCACAGCATCTCACAAAACCCCAAGTAAAGGAGAGAAAAATTATATACCTGCTTCRGCAAATTTACTTTCATCAAAGACTCTGTTCTTCACATCTTTAGAAAAGTGGAAGGTGTGAATTTTCACCCCATCAATTTTGGGAAACAACAGAGCAAATCCAGCTTCGCCCTCTTCAATTTCTTGAGGCTGATTGCTGCTTGAACCCATCGGAGTAACTACAGAGAGAAAACCAAGCATYTTGTGTTCAGGGGTTCTAATACTTTCATTTACACTGTAACATGGGTAGAAAGAGGTTGAACAGCTCAGGTGATACATAACAATCTATTTCCATAACGACTTATCTAACTGAGAATTAGTGTGATTTTTTTTTGATGTTTTGGAAAGATGAAGCATATGTATGTCCTGCTGGCTATGGATCATGCTGAAGTCACTTTGGACAAGGAGATGTGGACATATTTAGACATGTCCCCCCCAGTCAYACCAAATATAAAATACTAGGAAAACAAGAACAGTGCCTTCCTATCAACTTCTGCAGGCACACAAACATGCTCAAGTTCTTAAGGTGTCATACAAGCATTAGATGACAGTRTARAGCTAACTGACCCAAATATTGGGAGTGTATTATTAAATTATGGCAGTGACAACAACCAATTACCCTACCTATGAATTCAAGGTGTGAAACTATAAAAAAAAATCAACCTTCTAATGATTTAGAAGAGTGAAGCATGATAAAATGCC
The DNA here is from genome assembly GCF_030028575.1 of Malurus melanocephalus. NCBI lineage: Eukaryota > Metazoa > Chordata > Aves > Passeriformes > Maluridae > Malurus > Malurus melanocephalus. Next base: position 1,077,643 of record NW_026623328.1, on the reverse strand, counting down.
AAGGGAGGCTATGAATTTTCCATAGTTACTGCATACGTCCCCTGCTAGACCATTACAAATAGATATATACCAGGATGTCCTGTACTATTAGTCACAATGTGACTAAAACATATACATAAATCTGAGCAACATTCAGTAAGTGTATAAATGTGCCAGGGAAAGCTGCCTGCCCAATTAAACCAATGCTTAATTATAACTGCAACACATCTAGTAAGCTGCGTGTCACTTAGCAGTGACACTATGAACTCTTTAAACAGAAGCCAGTGCTAAACAAGATGAGAGGTGACATCTTCAAGCTGATCTCTCAAAAACCCACACATTTGGCTCCTACCTACAATCCCTGGGGTGACCAGTCCAAGAACCTGACATCGCTTTGGCAACAACTTTTCAAGTGCAAGTGCTGTTTCCTTACTGTTTCTTTTTCTGGCTGTTAAAATAAGAAGAGACAAAAAAAACCTATCAGAGAGCAGTAAAAGTGTGTTCTGAGCAAATCTCACAGCCAAACCCGTCTTGCTTAACCAATGCTGCCCATCAGTGGCCGCCCTGGTAACAGCACGCAGGTCTGTGCTGTTTCCTGAGAGCATAGGGCTGCCGGCAGGCAAACACACTCAGCGTCTGCCACAGAAGGGAAAGGAGTCCATCTGTACACATGAACACAGACACATGAGCTGCTTCCTACCACAAATGCAACATTACACAGTCACAGGTTCTGCAAAAGATTTACTTCCCATTGAAACTAAAACTCAGACAACTCCCTTTCGATTATKCTCTACTTACAACCCACACATTTCTTGAAGTGGAATCAAGTTAKGTACAGACTTYACCTTTCTTTTGCTCATGACAATCCTCATGCCCGCTGAATGTCTCTGCATCAGCRATGTAGAGCACGGTCTGGGGTAGCACATGCACCTCCTGCAAAGATACAGGAGAAGGAGTAGAAGAGACCCGGAGTGAGTGATGGGAAAGTGGAGTCAGAAACTGATCCTGCTCCACTAGCAGCCCATGCTGGTCCCCTTTCCCCTCACCAGGCTTCAACCTCCCATTAGCCTCAGAAGTGCCCAGATTTATCTAATGAATTGGAAGCATAGMCAGTGAGCTGACCCAAATCTCACATGAGCAAGAACAGCTCTGCAAACTATCCCCATGGCTCTGCTCCATCTTCTAGCATTATTTAAACTCCTTGCAAACATGGCTGTCAGTTTCTGCTATTCATCAGTGCAGATGCTGGGAAACACTGTGTAGAAGCACTTCTGGCCTTTTTTGTTCCGATTGGTTTAACACTGATCTGCTGAGGCCTCGATGTAGTGCTTAAGACCCTGAAGACCCACACCAGGTTTAATACCGGAAAGGAATCCCGCCAGACAGAGAGATCCTGCAATGTTTCCTCAGTGTCTCCCAGCCTATAAGGGTTTACCGCTTAACAAGATTCCCGAGATGAACAGATGTGCCCTAAACTGCAAATCCTCGGCGTTTTGATTGGTGTATTAACCGGCAACACTGGAACTGTCAAAACCAGTTACTCCTCCGAAGCCGTCCCTTTTATAAGCGGCTGGAAAAAGTGCCGTCAGTGTTTACAGAAGAAGCGCCTTCAGTGTTTACAGAAGAAGTGCCGTCAGTGTTTACAGAAGGCCCTGATCTCGCGCCCCCTCAGGCCGCCCCTCGCGCCCCTCACCTCGAGCTCGCGGGCCAGCGCGCGCACCAGCGTGTGGCTCTCTGAGGGGCCCGGCTCCAGCGCCGACACCCACGCGATTCGCTGCCGCGTCCGCAGCGTCCGCCGGGCGCACTCCCTCCACAGCCGGCACACGCTGCAACACAACACGGACACGCCGCGTTGGCCGCGCCGCCCCCGCGAACCGGAGCCGGCTGCCGCCCACCCCACGGCCCCGGCCCTTACCAGGCGGCGCGCAGCAGCGCCTTGGTGGGTAGGAAGCCGAGGACGCGCTCCACCACCTCGGCCAGGTTGGCGAGGACGAAGCCACTCTTGGTCTCGGACTCCATGGCCCCGCCGCCACCCCGCTCCCGCCGCGCTCCGAGCGCCCTGCGTCACCCGCGCGCCGCCGCGCCTGAGGTAACTTCCGGTCAGCGCCCACGGGCACGGGCCCCAAGCTGGCGCCGCCTGGCGGCGGGGAGGACCCGCCCGGCTCYCATCTCCCCCCTCCCTCGAGCCCCSAGCCCCAGCACGGACACAGCGCTTCGTAAAATGCTTTTTATTCATAAACTTGATGCAAGTTTACAAATTACTGTACATTGCCAAGGAACTCTGCCAGAAGAAATGGAACCCAAACAGAAGCATGCGCCGAAGGGCGCTGTGCCCGGACAGCGGCACAGCCCCGGCTGTCACCCACCGCACCGGGCGACAACACGCACTGGAAGCGGTGCCAAACCTCTCCCATCGTTTCTTTCGAGCTAGAAAACTGGATCTAGAAGCAAATGCACAAGGACCCGCGGGTGCCTGATAGAGAAAAGAGCACAAGTTTGATAGTCAACCAAAAAGAAACCATAACAAAAACATGCTTCTGCACCTCTAAAAGTGCTTAATCCATGGAACACACCCTTAGCTCGGCCCCGAGGGTGCACAGGCCTAATGACTAGTACTACAACCAAAATAGAGTCGATTTCGGTAAGGCAATGGAATTGTGTAAGTACACAGACCCAGATTCATCTCCTAATAAAGAAAAAACAGTTCCCATTAGTCTTTCAATGACAAAACCACCGTCATGACTATGGCAGCATTTCTAACGCCTCTGAATCGGTTGACATGTTTTTGTACTTTAGTGTAGCTTTTATATAAAAATTTTTCACTCAAGGACTTTCATCTCAATTTGTGCCAATCACTTTATAAGTTCATTAGTTTAGAAATGATTGCAGCAACCCGTTAATAAAATGGAACACCTAAAAAGGTTTTTAGTATTTTAAATAACTTCAAGCTTCATACTGCGGCTCTTCTTGTTAAGGAGGTTGAGCCAACAAGTAGCAGGAACAGCCCAGCAAGTTCTGATGCCCCAGTGGAAGTGACTAGTTACAAGGTTTTATTGGCACAGCCTTGCTCTGAATAACAACAAAAAAAACAAAAGAAAACAAAAAAAGAAAAAAAACCCCAAAAATTTAAGATAATCTAAACAAAGAGCATCTTTTCCAATAAACAGTTCATATTCTCATACAGCCATGAAAAATGTTTAATGACTTAACATACATGTGTTTTTCCTATACCATTAATTTGGAAATACTACAAACGCTGTCATTTTAGACCAGAAAAACTATTGTGATTTGCAAGACCTGACATTTCCTAAAACAGTATTAAACAATGTATTAAATTTCTTGGCTTTAAATGAAACAATACAACGCAAGTCTCTGCAGTCTGCATTTTGCAAAAGGTAAGAAATACACAGAAGTGTGTGAACAACTCACTCTTATTGAATGATCTTTAGTAGTAAATTGATAGCCTGTTGCAGGGAGAGCTTATGCTTTCAAATAAAAAAAGGGAGAAAGGAGGGTGTGGCCCAAATATGCTTAATCCATAAGAACAAATATGGTAAAGGCCCAAACTGCTCAGTCCAGATACCTAAGAAGAGCGGAATGGTAAGGCTGTAACTTATACTGTACGTGTCAGTTGACAGATTATCCACTAACTTATCTAATAGCTAAAGTCCTCAGTACAGCTGTTATAGGGGCACTCATAGCTTGAGTCTGTGTGTTGGAAAACATAGAAAAGAACTTGTTTTGTTGACATTGGTCCAGGTATACAGCAGTCCTCAGCGTTAGCCATCTTCTTTTGGAGGAGTGTACCAGCCTGTGGAGAACAGAGACACGTTAGGTACCAACACTGCTGTGTCCACACCATCCTACTCTTCATCTGGGGGAGACAAGCCTAACCTGGCTCATTCCTTCCCTCCTAAAGCAGGCCAGCTCAGCAACATCCAGTGCCCTAAATRCTAGTAACCAGCAGTGGCAGACAAACCATGTGGCACACTCCAGATCAGGCCCAGTATTTGGGTGGCAGATTTTTGTGGCAGYAGCTATCTTGAGCTGGACAAGCTGGACACCAACAAGAAGAAACTGCTGAAGGAGGAACATTGCTCTAACCAAACTGAATARAACAGAGGTAAAACTGCCAAGTCTTCAAGCTACTTAAAGCACAGACACACAAACATGACTGCACTGGGACACTTATATAAATCTCATTTTGTGWACTGCAGAGTTAGGCACACATAAGCAATCAAAGTTTATCCGACTTCTGCAAATCTTACTGTAGGAATAAGCTCAGAAATGTCAGTTGAATAACTGGTCTCCTGACATAATYTGGCATGTTTAGCAGCTGAATCATACCTGATCAAGTGGGTACAGCTTTTTCTAGRGACCTCCAGAGCTCCAGTCTTAATTCTCCCAGCCCTCTTGTAAAATTTTTTCTAACTGTGTGTACAGTGACTACAGGACCTATTTGTGATGTCCCAGAGAGCAGGTAGCAGCTGTAAGCTCAAGACACCTTTCACAGCAGCACTGAGGGCTGTGAATGTTTTGTGTACAGCTCCTGAGGCAGGACTGATCATTTGTAGCACATAGATAAAAGTAAACAGGCAGCCAGCCTGGCTGTTGTAGCAAACTAAATAAAGCAAAAGATTCAATTAATGGCAAGATCAAAATATTGCAAAATTGGAGAGCATATTAAAATCATTATCTCCGATCTCCTCCCAAGTGTACAGGTGTTATGCTCCATTTTAGCAGYAGGGAAGCTGAGGTGCTCACTGCAKTCACACTGAAAYACACTCTGGTGTTCACAGCAACCTGAATTCCTGGAGGACACTGTGTCCAACCCAGTGTGAAGAACATCATGGAAGTGGTAAGTGGACTAAGTCCCTCATCACAAGATCAGGGTGCCAATTCGGCTGACTATCTTTATGTAACATGTAAGCTACTTAAACCTGTTAAAGCTTCAGGCCATTTATTATCTTCTCATACTGTCACAGTAAATTCAATTATACCTAAAGCATTKATACACACGTTTTATGCACCAGAGAACTTCAAATAGAGTAAAAAGCCCAAACTGAAACAGTGTGGCTCCCTGTTCTATTATACAGTTTCCAAGCTAGTGCACCTCACTTGGACTTCTTGTATTCTTTTGTCTGGGGTCTTTTTCCATTTTATCTGTTCCATAATCATTAGAACCACTAGGCTCTTGCCACATTGAAACAAAATCTTTCAGGGARCAGGACAAATTTCCAGCAGATAGTCCAGCAATATTAAGACCCTTTAAAGCTACAGTAACAATGAAGTTCTTAGATCAACTGGCTGAAAAGGAAATGGAGCTGCCTTTCAAGAAGCAATAGGAACACATGGAGCATCCCAATAAGCTGGAAAAGTTGCAATGACTGCAGTCAAGGTAAGCACTACTGTCTTTCTAGTGCAAGAAGGAAAGAAGGAAAAAACATTGATGGTCTCCCCAAGCCAAAGTAAGACACTGTCACTTCAAGTTTCTCTGTGGCCAAACACCAACTCCCAGGGTGCTGTGCAGACAAGAACAAAGTGATTAAGAACATACATACCATTTTTCTCATGTATTTGTACTAGTGACTTATAGGACTGCTGTGCTCTTGCTAGATTATATTGATTCTGAAAGGAAAATAAAACTAACATAAAAACCTGCATCTAGACATGAAAGACTTGAAAGCAAYTTTACAAGGAAATTCTACAGTGGGCTTAGAAATAAACACCATGCACAATGTTAGAACATTTCTGGCTTTCAAGATTCTCTTCTAAGAGGCAAAAATTCTTAATCCTCCCAATCCCTATTCTCCTTCCCTCCCCCCCTGCCAATAAGGAGAGCAAAAAGTCTAACTGCTTAAATACCCTGCCCATCCCAAGGCTTCATCCACCTCATATGCTCATAATTACATAACAAATTCTTAATTGCCAATRAAATACTGATACAGGCATCAGACAACTCAAAATGAAAATATATCTGCAATAACAATTCTGTCATTAAGCATCTTCTATGCAAGTTAGCAAAGAAATGGAAGCCCAACTGTGATCTGCATAATTRATAAACACAGCACATTTACCTTATTGGCTCCAAACTGTACTCTGGCTTTTCCTTTGACTAAAGTGGCATTGATCTGCATGATGACTGACTCTATTGAGTAGGCACTGCTCCAGCCCTGGAGGAGGAAAGGAATATTAACATTCAACATGTACTTGCTTCTTGTGCTCACCTTGCAAATCTATTTTGGAATGTGTGCCATGAGATTTTTTTTTTCTGGCAATCCAGTTTTAATTTTAACAATTTCTTTCCAGTTAACTTTTAYTTTCCACAGAAAATCTGTAAAATTATATACAGTTGTTGTACTAAGAACTCGTAAGAAGAATGAAAAGGCTGATTCACATTTCCAAAATACAGCAAGACAGAAACAAAAAAGCTCCATCCTTACAGCACTGACACATTTACAGCAATGTCACAACACAAATTACAAATTCTTGTTCCAAGAAGCAGAAAAGACTGATCTCAAAGAAATCAATTCAGTAAAAGCTATGAGACTTTGGCTCATCTCTGGCATTGCTTTACCTGCCGGAGCGAACAAGAGTTCTTGCCTGAGCCTGCAAGCAACTTCATCCATTTATTTATTTGATAGAGAAAATCCCCCTATCTRCACAAGAATCATCTATGCTTATAATCTCCTGTATCCCTCACTTCTCCAAAGCTGGCTTTGTGCAGCTGAAGAAGCTTCTGGAAAAGAAAACAATGTGTTTTGCTCCCCAGAACTCTCTCTTCACACTGCCTTCCTCACAGAAATTCTGAGAAGTTGAAGTGCTCTCACTTCCTGCTCTTCCTTAGAAGCCATCAAAGGTAGAAAAGATCTCAAACAAGACCAGCAAGGCAAATTTAATTCCACCATGTTTCCTTTGGCTTGTGCAATTTATTCCACACAGGGATTCYTCAACTCAGAGAAAACACCTATTTTCATTATTTTAAGGCATGCTTTATTATCCAGATAACAGAGTCCATATTCACCTGTTTAGTAAGAAGTTCCATGCATAATGCACCTCCACCTAGGACATACCTAATGAAAGAAAATATATTTGACACCAGTTAGTAAAAAGATGCAACTGYTTACAGCACCTTAAACTCTTGCCAGCTTGTTTGTTAATTCTTTCTTCATAAAGCTGAAATGCCCTTTAACAGTAATATTGTAACTAGCTAGCCATTTTATACTCAGGCAAAGAAGATTAGCATTRTGAGACAAAAACCAAAGTTGTTTGCTAAGTAGACTTAGTTTAAACCTTTGACTGAGCTGGCCTGCACAACTGCAGAGACCATGGAAAAAGGAAAGTTACTTTTCATGGCTACCCTCTCTATATATAATACTGATGTGTAGGTAAAAGAAACCAACGAAATTCAATTCAGTAAAGAAATTTCACACCATTTTCAAACAATRTAGGAGCACCTATAAATAACAAGAGATAATCAGATCTTTGCTTGTTCTTTTCCTGTAAATCACTTTCTAATTTCAGTAACACTTCATCCATTGACTGGGACTCAGCAGAGCACCTGAGCACCAACCACAAAACCTGGACTGAGGGGGGAGAATTTACCACTGCCAAAATCTGGTCTTCTCTATAAACAAGATGTTTAAACCTCATACATCCATATGACATTCAGAGGGAAACGACCACTGAAAAGCCATTCTTCTTTCATTCTACAAAGAAGTCTGAATACAACAAAATTAGAATCCAATGAATTTTCTGGTGTTTGGCTCTGCTCATTTAGTTTTGAGATARWTRGARYYCWYRWGRRYTCYAWYTAACTGCACTAACCATTTACTGAATTCAAAAAGGATACACAGCAATTCAAAACAAAGCAGAATCAGGACCAGCTATCACMTTTTGAAATGCAGGTATCATTTCCTGTCACCAGGAAATGCATAAAAGCCTTAGAAGGTGAATTTAATCTTGTCTCCATGGACATATACAAGTTTCCATGCCACAGACAGCACTTTAAATGTGTTTTAGATGACATTTAGATCATGTTTTCAACTAAATTTAGTATTTGAGCCTTAGCATTTGAGGAATTTTTAAACAAAAACTTTATGCCAGCAAGAGAGTTAAAAGTATACAACAAACTTAAGGCAACGCAGGGATCAAGACCTGCTCAAAGCACCAACCCAAAACACCCTGCAACARGAGAAGTAACAGCAATGTCAACTCTCCACAGAGGTCAGTTCTTCAATATTATGACAGGCAGGGAGTGTTTCAGCTTGCAACGTTTTTACCACAAAGCACAGTTTCTGTCAGGCAATTCAAACCTACCCTCCCGTGAGCACAGGAGACACCACTCGCACAAAGGGAGGATCAAAAGGGAAGTTATCCTGTAAACAAATAATAAAAATACACAGGTTAAGGAAAATACTGTGACTTTGGTTGTTTTAAAACCAAAATTTCAATTTGTCAAATCAGATTTTAAGTACCACAATTTTTCAGTTCTATAAAAGTTCCTTTTCCACAGTGCTGGCTAAAAAGCATTTTTTTGGGAAGAATGAGTGCCCAACTTAGAAGTTAGTTTTCTTTTATTTCCCCCTTTTTTATGCTATAGAGCCATCATTATTAYAAGTAATAGCTAAGGGTCATTTCAGTCACTTTCTAAAGTAAACCTCAAATTTAAATGCAGCATTTCATCCTACAGACACTTACCTTAAAAGAGAAGTTGAGTAAAATGTATTCTACACCTTCTTTTTCTTTTAAGACCTGAAGATCACTATGYAGTGGGCTATCAGGATCAACCCTATAAAAGCAGCAGGGGAGAGATCATGGATGAAGTTAATATTTTCGATACCTGTAAACAGTAATTCCTCTTGAAGACTACCTTTCTGTATTTGTAGTTTACAAACTGTAGTYTAAGGTGAACTGTGAGAAATTCTTGCTCCTTTTACAAAGTAAAAACTTTGCCACAAGTTCAGCATGAAAACTTGCTGCAATGTCTACATTCCCAACGCTATCAAGTGTTATTTAAAACACTGCACAAAATAAGCTCTTTATTTACAAAGAGCAATTTTAATTCTCTTCAGTTCAGTTGTGTTCAAATAAGAGGGGAGAAAAACAAGCAGGAAGACTGTAGTCATCTAGTTTTCAGCACATAGYTAGTGAATCCTTTATGGAATATGTAATTGTAGTTCTGCATCAGCTGTTAAAAGTAATCTSCATCAGCAAAAGTACTAAAGCCAGCAGCTTCTGCTCAGCAGAATTTCAACAACAGTTTGTTCCAAAATGCCACTGGTGAGCAGCCTGRCCATTAATTCAGACACTACTGGGTTAATCCCACCAAGCTCTGACACCCCATCAGCTTTTAAATAGAAGAAACTCATCAAAAACACCTGCAGCAAGCCAAAAGCATRTAAAACTAATCCTCTGCTACAGGTGAAACTACAAAGTGATTAAATCTCATTTCAGGATTCCTTGTGCAGTTTGTCCCCATTCTACCAGTGTGAAAYTATTTCAGAAAAAAATCTTCCAGTGCTTAGAAACCTCTCATTTCAAGCAATAGCTTGTGCTGGGCCAGTCCAAATGAACTTGTTCTAGTAACAACACTGGTCCTTCCTCACATGGGCTCTTTCCTCGGACATCTACCCCCTCAGCCACTCTGCACACAGTGCATTTGTTTTCAGACACTTTTTGCTGCAAGAAACAAACRCAACACTTATTCTCTTAGTCATTCTGGAAGGCAATTGCAGCATGTACTCCATTTCCTAGTTTCTGAAAGCAGAAAATGAGACCTGTTCACAGCACTTGAACAGAGGTTTSAAATCACTGCACAGTGGTTAGAGCACTTGGTTACAGAAGTGCTCAGATAGGAAAGGCCTCCTATAACGTGACACAGATTTCTCTGATGTGTCATTCCTGCCATTTTCAACCTCAAAACCTTCACACGCCCATGATTACATTAAGAAGAAAACCAAACTATTTCAGCAGCTGGTGACACAGTTTGCATGAGCCTCACCCCTAGGACAAGGCACCAATTCCTATGGGCAGTCTACTACAGAGCTGAAACAGCCCATGTCCTTGTCCTTATCCACCATGACTTATGGGAACTCATGGAAGCTCCTTCATCCATTGCCATGCTCTGCAGCCACCCAGCCTAGTTTGGGTAGRCTCTTCCTTTCTTTAGGGTACAGTATGGATGACAGAGACAATCATCTTATCAGGAATAATTTCACTCTAACACCTCTAGGTTTAAAGTTACTGAACTATGGATGTGACAAGGTAAGTTACGTACTGCTTTTCATTTTTTGTACTAGGTGATGAATTGTATAACTCACATTTACATGATAGCTGAAAGTTTAATTCCTATGTGTCTGTTCAACTATAAACAATTAATGACACTAAGGAACTTCTATTCCTTCCTCCACCTTGAATGAAACTGGAAGTTGCATTTTTCTGTCATTAAAAATAAATAAAAATAAAATCATGCAAAAACTCTTGGAAAAAAAAATTCATCATTTAAGGCTTTGTATTTTGGAGCAATTTCAGAAAGAGAATTGAACAGTAATGACAGTTAATGTAATACACACAGTGTTGGCAGTGCAAAGCAGGTCTGTCTTTTTGCCAGCTCAATTACTACAGTTCCATCTCTAGACATTTCTATGTATCAGAATTACAGCCACTGTTTAGTGGCTACAATTACCATTACTGCTATTAATACAGTAACACACTATTTTATATGCTCTGGCTAGAGATTCTCATTTATCAAGAGAATCGCTTCAGCAATAATAAAACAGATTGTTCAGAATATGAAAAAACTTTAATAACTTACTTGAGAAGCTTAACATGCCATTCATACAAGCTGTCATTCACCAGTTCCACTGAATATATCCCTGTAGAAATATTGGATGGAATTAATTATGCACTAGAAGTGTGATAAGATAAAACTTAGCAAAACCATTCTTTGCTGTTAAATACGAWTGTGTAGGTATAAGCAATGGGCAAGATACTGATACTGAGGCACTTCCTTCCTCCAGCAGCAGAAGCACTTCTGAGCTGCTACAAGGGAAAAAGTGTTTTCACTTCWATTAAAAAAACTCCACATGAATCAAATCTTTTTTTCTGACACTTCACCATTTCACCTTCAAACTTTCCACAACTACAACCTCAGCTTGCTTTTTACTCCCTGATTTTTACACCCAGAACACAGCCAACATGCATTTAAGACACTTCATAACACAGTTTGAGTATGCAGCATTTTATTTCACAGGCTCTCATCAGTACAGGCACACCAGGACAGCACACTGGACAGTATTTGCAGTGGAAACCCAAAAAAGGGGACACTGCATTGGATGAAGCACATTCCCAGMAGCTGACTGAAGAAGCAGAAAGATGCATCTAAAAAGCTGTCTGCAGGAACCAGCTGGTGATTTTCAGTGGYCTGTTYRTTTTAAGTMYKYTAAACAACAGTTGTGCATTTCACTSCCAGGGAAGGATGGATATTATCTGCCATTTTCTTGTATATTTAAGCTTCCTCCATAAATTTACAAGCAGCTCTGGAAARAGCAATAAATCTTTAACCACCAGGCAAGACTCAGAACATAGCACCAGTCATGTACAAAAGTTAAACTTCTTCCTTCACAGAATACTAATGCATACAGATAAAACCACTGTTATTAAACTTGCTACCTGGCCTAATATTTAACAGCAACTCTATTGCTGACCTAATTATTTGGAAATCATATGCAAAGGAGGAACCTGCCTAGKATTTCTGAAGGCAATACAACTACCAGACTGCAGTCACCACATTCTCCCCAAGGAACAGGTGTATTCATTTCTGACTTTTATTTTTCTAGAATAAAAATTATCTTGTAGTTGAAACTTGCAAGCATTATTACTTGGAGTATAGATGACATTTCAAGCTGTCCAAAAAGCATTTCAGAACTTGGCAAACAAGTTAAAGCACCCATGCTTTTTCTCCTTACTGAGTGCCACTAACAAGTGGGTACTGCAGCCAACAGCACAATTTCTAATTTTCCTATGTCTAGAATAACAATGTAGGCCTGAACACGTACTCTCTGTGCTCTCCATGTCCCTTTTAATCAACATCTAGTTCAGAGACACGACACTTCTGTTTGAGGATCAACCAAAGAAGCTATTAAGGCCTTTTTCCAATTTCTTAGATCCAAGGACACTACTTTCTGAACTAACCTTAGTGTAAGTCACAAACTGTAAGAATTTCAATTTGTACTGCTCTGATGTAACAACAAGAGTTGACAGTCARAACTCTGCTCATTGTCAACTCCCATTAATGAAAAATCTATTCCATTGTTGTATCCGGAATATTTTCTTCCACCTGCATCCAAATGTGAGCAAAGCCTGGAAAGAAGCAGCCTCTCAATATTATAGTTCTGGCCCCTAGTAAGAGCAGAGAATACTTATTACAGACAAGGGAACAAGTTACAGTAAGGACACACTGACCCCATCCTAAACACTGGCAGATCACAAGAGAACTTCCACCCCTTTGTTCACTCGCTATGGCTCCACCCCACTCCTGCACTCCTTCCACCATCCTGGGAGTCCTGGTCCTAGCCACAGCTCATGTACCAGTCCTTCAGCTGCAAGGCACGCACATTTTGCCAGCTTTCCCAGCAGGAAGAGCTGTACTCCTAAGAGCTGTGCTGCCCCTAAGCCAGAAGCTGCAAGAGAGCTCTCAGAGAGACAGCTCAGCTCAGAACTGACAGCACGAGCCTTAATACACAGGCTGGTTAACAATGCTACCCAAAGCTTAGGGAGGGTGTTGTTTGCTGTTTTCTGAATAACCAAGACGTGTTATTTGGAAGTAACTCATATGCTTTCTTKGTAATTTTGACAGTAAGAGGAAAAAAGTTCATGTCAAGAAGAATTTATCTGATTAACAGCAGTTTTTGAGACCTCTGTAATGAAGGACACAAGGTGGGTTTTT
>NW_026623328.1:1022882-1064609 GCF_030028575.1 Malurus melanocephalus | reverse complement strand
TTTCAAAACAGAAGCAATATCTTATGACAACATTACTACATTAAAAAGTAAATCCCACATAGTCTTTGGATAAAAACAGTGAATTGAAATCTGCATGAACAATATATGAACCAAACAGATGCTAAAGATATGAACAGAAGAGACTTTATTTAATATCCCCAAATTCTTTGTTTCTTGCCCTACTTTTTTCAGTCCCCTAAGTCAAGTCCTCTGTGAATCTCCAGTTTGATATTTGGAAATGAGATAATCTTAATCTTACTTTGCAGAACTTGTGGCTCCCATTATCTAAACAGGTTAATGAAACTGTCTAATCCATAACAGAGTAACTTAATGTGCTGGAGTATTTTTTGATTCTGTCAGCTCCTAAGAAAATTATTTTCAGTTTCTTTRAGGACAGCTCTTCCCCTAGATTTCTGAGGTAGATAAGCAACTTTGCTGTTGAGAGCAAGCTTGTTGTCATCTGTCACTTGAACTCCAACAACATTACTTCAATTGATAAATTCATTTCCAAAATGGACACTACCTTGAATACCTACAATWGAAGCCACTGTGTCTTTTAATAGTAGTTTTTAATAAAACAGGCTAATAGAAAAGAATAAAATTTAAAGGACTACCACTRTAAGTATATTTCACTTCAGAACTCCCAGTGTTGTCCTACTGWCAGTCCTAAAAAGGTGTAACCTCATGCACACGAAATAAAGTGATCCTCACCCAACTCAAGATCACCCTCAGCCTTTTTGGCTTGTGTTACAAAGAAATAAAAACAGTCTTAAATTACTTTGCAACTGTTACCAGAACCTGTAAGTTTCACAGTRGTTCCCTTTGTGCATTATAGGAAGAAATTAAATTTAGGGAAAAATGGACCATGGAGCAAATACTCRGAACAAAAATGACACTAAAAGAGCAAATTACCTGCCATAGCCWGTGCACACTGTGACAGTTAGCTAACAAAAGGCAGAACTAGGCTATAAAAGCAGGAGTTTTGTGAGAAGGTAAAGAATCAGTAACATAAATTCATTCAAGGTCAAAGCCTAAATGAAGCCATAAGGAATGAATCTAGGTACATTTTATAACAAACAGCATCRTTTACTGGCAAAATATAATAAACGTGTCAGTAGGACAGTGTTTCAAAGCAGAACTGCCATCAGCTTTGTAGTGTCAACCTCCACTTGACATTACTTCATTAACATGTTYTAGAGATCAACACAAGGAATCCAGTGGCAGTATTTTTACATATTTACTAAGTCATAAGCTGTAAGAAGCTACTACACTCACCCTTTAGAACCTCAACTTTCTGTAAAGTTTAGCAAGATTTGATTTTCTTTGTAATTTAGAGTATGTGCTTTCCTACATCAAGAGATCAGTCCTTGGCAACTAGTTAAGATATGTTATCTATCTAAAGCTAAGAAAGGGCATTATCCAGCAGCCTAAATCCTCCCCTTAGATCACACCTACCCCAGGGGCTCCTGGGTGACTCCACTGGTACCACCATGAYTGAGCACCACACAACAGCCTTTCCAGCCAAGTTGGTTTGTTACAGCCAGCYTTCACTCTAATCATGAAAACAAGCCCTGAAGATCAAAAATGGGCAGTAAAGCATGCCCCATGACTTCACACAGATCTATTTCTAGCTCTTCCCTAAAGCCACTAATCCATTCCTTCCCAGATAGACACTGATTAGGGCACTGGCAAGCACTCAGTTGCAGTAAAGCTAAAACAAGTAGCTACATTAGATCAACACCACGTTACCTCAGCAAATTTACACCCCAGACATTTTGCCACTGTCCGCAAGACTTCTGTGCATTAAACAACTGACATTAAACAAAAGTTAAATATGACAAATCAAACAGGAASCTATTGTCTCTTCACCTCTGTTCTTTTACACATGGTTGAAACAGCATTGCCAGGTGAGATKTAAGTCCATTAGAAACAAATATGGGAAGTTCAGAAAAGTAAAAGTATTAAAGTTTATGCTGACCCTCTAATTAGGCACTCACTTCTGTTCCCTCCCTGGCCTGTGCCAGGTCTCCCACCTGGCTGCAGAGATGGAGTTGTCTGTCTGGACAACCTAGAGGAACACAACTTGCCCAAAATATATGCAATTTTTAACATGGTAACACTCAGACAATTCAATATGCTGAACCCTTTGCTGCGTCAGTTCAGACACAGCCCCTATATGGAATAAAKTAAACAGTCATCCACTACCTAAAGATAATCACTGGTCATTATTCATACTAATTTAAAAGACAAGCTTCTTTTCTACTGTAATTCCCATCATTATTCCAAGGAATCCATGTTCTGACTTCTTTTCCCCACAGATAAACTACCTTATGTAATAAGAATATATTTAATGAGTCTAAGTATTTCATATATGTGCACACATAAATACAAATGTATATATAAACATAAGACAAAAAACCCTCTGGAAAAATTAGCAGGAATTATTTGCCAAGAGAATGATTTAAGTGTATTTTAAAAAGGAAAATCKGAGACATTTTACCTGTTTTATAACTCTGTGATCTATATATATCCCTGAGTTCTTTCATAAGTCGATCTGAAGCCTGAACAGACCCAGAGACTGCACCCTGAAACAAACAAAAAAGACTCCAAGTAAGTGAAAAGTAATATTCAAAAAGCTTTACTTACATGACAAAGTTACACTAGAAGATATTAACAATATTTTGATTTCTATATGAGAATTAGGTTTTTGAAAATCTAAATATTCTAGTGAGCAAAGACTACTCTAAAGGAACAAGGCCCTCCTTCTGAAGAAGCACATTAATATACACTATTAAATGCTATAGGTGATACAAACTTTTTAATCAAGATACAACAAGCATTTTTCTGTAAAGGAGCTAAAATTCTGGCATTTTAACATCCAAGATGGATCTACAGTACATTTCTAAGAGAAATATTTCACTTTACCTTCTGCTTTTACACAYTGGGAAGAAGAGTAAGACTAATCCTGAGAACAAGCTTCTAGACATAAGGTTTTAYTGCTTTCTCAGAGGTATATGCTTATTTGGTCATGAAAAGAATTACAGGAGCTGGGAAGTATCCCCTGTAGAACAGCAGCTTCCAGACAAATAAGACCAGCCAGTGAATTCAGAAAATACGGAACAAAATCAATACTTAAGGCAATTGAGTGAAAAAAATCAACACCTACACAGAGGAAAATGAAGGTAAATAAACCTTAAAAGACAAAATATTTCTTGTGACTTTTCATAGCTCTTGTGATTATTCTTCAGTCAGTCTCACTGAAATACAGGCTAATGGGRCTTATAAGCCTGGCCAGGCAGGGAGAAACCATGACAAAAAATAAAACCACCTCACACCAAACAAAAAAAAGCCCCACCTAGAATAATTCAGCCTGTCTGTATCAAGTACTGAACAAGTAAATTGATGAATTTGATTTTCTACTCCATCTAAAAATTCCAAGACATTTGTTTCTTCAGTTTCCTTCCAAACCCTCCAGGCAGCTACAAAAGCATCCTTTTTGGACAGAAGTGTCAGARAAGTATTTCTGGAAGAATGTGAAGCAGCTGTGACCACTGTCTAATGCCTGAAACATCATCCCTGTTTGCCTGAARTCCACAGTGAGGTTTTATATGCTAGAAGATCTTAATTGTAGGACCAAATTACTCCTTAATAAGAATTAAGTATCAGTAACAGTTACTTGATGCTAAAACCTCCACATACTCCTCTCTCTTCTTTTCCAGCAGTATCAAATAATATGCTTAGCTGCACACTAGAATCTGTAGACTATTCTTTTAAGGTTATTAATTTTCATATGCCTTTGGATTTAATTATGCAGRTTTTTGAAATTCCACTAGTTTTTCTTAACAGACTGGTACGAAAGATGWACCTTGCAATTAAACATGCAAATAACAGGCAACTCCTCTCATCTCATTAAACAAAAGCTACTTAAAGACAGGGCTTCAGACAAGCAATTTCTCAATTTACTAAGTCCCTCTCTATAGAGCACTATCAGACAAAGAATTGTTTTCTCTAATACCAAGTGTATGAAATTCTAGGGAAAARGATTGTTTATATTCATTACCTGCATATTACTACTATTTATGCCCACTGTTTACAGGTTAGCTGAAAAAGGAAGCATTACAMGTAACWAGTTAACCCAACAGTGTTAACCAGCATTCTGTGTATTATTGTTGTGCTTAGTGAGTGTTAAGATCAAGAGTCATCATAGTGAATCTGGAGGAAAGAAATTACATAGACAAGTATCAAGATATTGGTTCTTCTGTGAGAGCTGTGCAGACCCTTGCCCCTTCTACTGAAAGGAGGAGTTTTCTTACATTTTTCACAGATTATCAGTCTATAAATACACGCAATTTAAGAAGTTAGAGGCTCAACAACATCCTGTGGAATACTACCTCYGTCATTGCTTCTCTATTTCCATCCAATTAAACCACTGAATTTCCATACATAATGTTGGAAGCTCATCTTGCCAAATGAAAATGYAAGTATCTTCTGTACTGGAGACATTTAAAATCCAAAGCTTAACACACCCACATGCCCTACCTGCCATTATAACTGCTGATAAAATGAAGTGGTATTAAAGAAGTTCGGTTTAGTGAGTGTAAGCAACACAGACTCAGSAGACTTTGTCTATAATAGTGTTTTTTCACCCTTTCTTTCTAGGAGTTTCTAGTTGGGCTGCTCACTCCTTATATAGCAGCATTAAATATAGCTACACTTGATACTCTAAAGAATCAGTAGACTGTAAATGAATAATCTACAATCAGGAGAAAGAGGATAGCAAGCTTAACTTAAGAAGTTTAGCACAGGAGCTTATTTTATGTGCTCTGAACTACCCTAGGAGGAACTTGAAGAGGAAGGTAACAGCTCAACCTGGCAGTAACCCTAATGCCAAACACCAGTGCTCTGAAACACGTCTTCATTCTGGTGTCACCTGTGGTTTTGGTAGTTACTGTTCAAGTGCAGTTTAGAAGAGAGCACGACTTGCATCACACCACTGCATGATACAGAGCATTCAGGTCACTTTTGACTATGGCGATACTAAAATTAAAAACTTTTTCCAKAACTCACTACATACAAGTTATAATTTCAAAGACTGAACTCAGATATAAATAACAGTATCCTTCTGGAAAAGTGGGACTTGACACTCCAAGGGAGATAAAGTTCCCATTTCTCAAATTGTGACAGTAAGATTTATAGTTGCAACTGCCTCAGAAATAACTGGTCAATCATGGGATCTGCCAGGTATCTTTCATGTGGGGCTGATGCCAAGAGCAGAAAAGCAAAGCCATTTCATCTGAAGTAGTTAACTGAGCTGCCAGACCAGACCCAAGTTATTTTTTTTTCCCCAATAAGTAATCAAATAGGCACAAAAAGTCTCACTGGATTATCCTCTCCTGTACTAGCATATTTTGTGCCCCTCCAGAACAGCGAGTAGGTAATCTGGAGAAATCCCTGCTACAAGAGGCAAACATCTATGCTGGTAATGTGCCAGCTGCTGAGAGCTGCAAATAACAGAAATACCTAATGCAGGAATTCCCACAGCCAACACTGTTGGACATGAAAAATATTCATGAGATGCAYCACTACAAGCTCGTCCTGCTCTCCAACTCTTTTCCCCAAGGACAAGCTTCTGCCACTGTCAGAAATATGCAACTTGCCACTGCCCTGCTGCACTAAGGCCAGAGATATCAGAGGTTTCTTATCCCCTTCCATCTCTTGAAATGCACCAATAGCCTGCTCTGCCCCGAATTATAGGAGGTARGAGATGCAGTTCACTGAGATTCTATAGACCTGATTGTTTACTGTCTGAACACAAAAATACTGTGAACACATCAGAACAATACAGGGAACCTCCTCACTCAATACATTTCASATGATTTAGCCACAAGACCAAAAATTACCTGCTGAAACAAAACATGGAAACTTCTCCAAGTGACCCAAAAAGAGCTAAAGAACCCAAAAACACAAGTTCTATTGTCACTRAACTTTCTCAGTATTAGTGCAGAAGCGCATTCATTCCTAGAAGTTAAAGTAGGTTCACACTTTCTTCAAGGATTAGATTAAAAATAGAAATGACACCTTAGATTTCATAAAATCTGAAGATGAAAGTGGAGACATTTGCGACTTCTAAAGGGAAGTTCTTAAACTCCTCAGTATGAAATGAAAAAAAAGCTAAGAGCATTATCTAAATAAGAAAGTCATTAATCTCTAAAATGACTATGTGAGGAGAGACCTCTAAAAGCAAGCAGCAGCAAGTTATTAAATATTTGAAGTTAATGATTCCAGTTCAAAGACCTTTTTTAACTCCAGGTAAGCAAGTGGTTCTTTAAAGTTATTACAATGTTAAGAGGAGGATTAATTCTTGCTCCAAGTTACATACTGTACCACAAGCCAAATTTATTTTCTGATGCCAGCAAAAGAATGGGATTAAGGATAYTGCCAAGGAGAGAACTCATTTACAAAATTAGTAAATACACATTCTTAACTTGTACAACACACATAAACCCTAAAACCTCCTATGGCAACATCTTGAGAAGCAGAAAAATGTCTTYAAGCTATTAGGAATAAAAGAGAATGGGACTGCATGCAAAGCTTTCCCATGAACAAGGTTTCAGCACGATCTGTAACCTCAGCCTGCACTGYAGCCAAGGGGAGAGAGCACAACTCATGGACTGGGGCCAAAGAACATGTAAAGGAACTGAAAAATCTTCTGGCTGCACTGGGCACCAGCCAAAGCCCTACATTATGCTGCACATTCTGTTTTCCAACAAGCAGCATGTAAATGGCATGGGTTTGTTTTACTGGCCTCTACTGAGGAAACAAAGTATCCCAAAAGGCTGCATGGCTCCTGTAAAACACATACTATGTTGAGCTACTGCATTTAAGCTCATGCAACTCATGCTCTCCTCTAAGAAACCCAGTAGTGAGGGCTGYTGAGATTTAACTTTTGGTTTATGTCAGGATACTGAGCAGATTTCTCTCTTAGAGCACAGTTAACACTTTCTGTTAGAAGCCTCCTGYTTTGGGAGCTCACAGAGGACCAATGAACTGCTACTGGGTTAGCTCTTTCCTAGGTCAGTAGCACAGCTATAGCTTTCCGTTCTGCAGCACCTAGGAGTAAACCCTCACAAGTCCTTTGAGAAATTATTTCAGCAGCACAGCTATTTCTGGTGACCCACAAAAATACCACRGTTCCTCAGCAGCAGTTGAATACCCTGTTCCTTGTACTCAGCTGACCTTGTTTATGCACCAGCATCAACGAGAGTGTCTTGGCATGAGAAACAGCTATTATGTAAGTTGAATCTGCTGTTGTCAAACAGAAAACCAGCAGYGTTCATTTCAGCTCCACTAAATGTGGAGGGAAAAAGCAAAAGGAAAGGCAATAGGTGCCAAATGGGAAAAGAATAGATAGCAAAAGAAAATCTGCAGTTWTAAGAGGCTTTCTGCACCAAGGAAGAATGCTGACACTACAAAAACCTTTCTTCTGTTCTACCAAATTTTAAATGATTGTAAAACAGGTCATGCCTTTCAGGCTACAAGGGGRTATATTTTCTTTAACAATGAAAGACTCCTGACTATTAGGAGTGAGTTATACATACAAAACACACAAAACCTCAATAGGCATCTTCCCAATCTGCGAACATTTCAGTTTAAACACAACCAGTAAGTGACTTGTCTTTATGGTAAATCAAGTCTCAAAAYCAGATTTGAATACACAGCAAAAGCAGTTTCACACCTTATGTTTACTTTTTGGCACCTTTTAAACACTGAAATGCCTATCAGGTTGGAGTTTTAAAATTTTAAAACCCTTTGACTRAAGCAGATCAGAAACAGAAGAATTAAATGTCATATTTTACACATTTTAAGCCTCGATGAAACAAAAGCTTTGATTTCTTTAGGGGTCGGGGTTGTATGACATCATCACACATGCACCTTTGAGAAGTGGAAGCCTCTCTGGAACTTGGCACTTGTGACAGAACATTTTTTAAATCTCGACACAAGCACTTTTTCTACAATTGCYTGCTGGCAAGATCACTCAGAAAACTGCCAACAAAGCTGCCGAGCTGCTGAAGGCCTCTTGCTTTATGTATGGCAATAAAAGACCCGCACAACAAWCCACCACCCTTCAGCAATTTCCAGGTGGCATAGATATTACTGAAAAATAAACTCATGCATAAAATGGATTTAAAGTACAGGTTTACCAAGTGTTTTAAGTCATCCATGACTTTTAATGCAGTCAATTTTAAATATGGCTTTGTTTTTTTACTTTAATGAGAGTTCAGAAACAARAGTCACACTCATAGCCTAGACACATTCTGCTGACTCTGCATGGAGAACTAATGTTTGTAACAGAGGGACAACCAAATGGACACCCTTGGAAATGAGATGAGCAGTTAAACAGCTACAGGTTAATTTATGTCTAGGTGCATAGCAGTGGGCTTTCTTTGCTGAAAACCATCTCTATTTTAAAGTCAGAAGTATTGCAAAGAAAAAAGCATGAAATCATTAACTCACATTTAAGTGATCTTGCCTTTGATTTTTTCTGATTTTTTCTAAGATTGCAAGGTTCTCTTTTTCAATGCCTTCATCCTCAGATTTCTTCCCATCAACTGGTTCCTCCTCCTTCATATCATAGTGATCCAGATCTTCAATGTCCTACAGGATAGAGGAAAGTGAGTTGTAAATAACTGTACTGTGCYCTGCATTCAATGAAACCCTCTCCAAGGGCACTTGGGCTGGTCATATACTGCACAGCACTGTGTATTTGTGATTGTTGGATGCCATTTCTATTTTGTTCAACTTCACTCTCAGCTAACACTATCCACTGGAAATATAGAGAGCCTTCATAATACAAATGAAACCCAAATTCACAACGTGTTTCTGGCCACAGAAACAAGCACAACCCCTGCAAGAAGACAGGATTGTAGAGAATTAGCCCATTGAAGCAGGCAGCAAACAGGACTTGAGAATCCAAAGGTACCCAAAGTTAGGGTGGCTCCACGATGTTTCTAAAAGCAGACTCTTTTGCAATTAGAATCCTAGCTAGACTACACTTCTGGAAAGCAGTGATTAACATATTYGGCAAGGCTACAACAACCCTTCAAGAAAGTTAAATATTAGAAAACTATGTGTACTTTATTCAAGGTTAACATTTCAGCTGAAGATTAGATGCTGTAATTTTGGGATCAGGATATAARACAAAATTCCATTGTCAAGCTTTCYGCACAAGCCAATACTACGTTCTAAACTAAGGCACTAAAAAACCTCTCTACTCTGAATTCTGAGCTGGGCTTATCTTGTTGCAGAGGAACACTGAGCTTCAGACAACTGCCTTAAGGTGACTGAAGTGCTGGCTGTGGAGAGGAGGGGAAGGATGTAAATTCCTGTGGCAGCAGCCACAGCAGCAAGCTCTGGTTGCACAATTACCAGATTTACTCCAGTGTGTAGAGCTCTGCCACACCTGGGGCTACCCTGTGCACCATCTGTTTGCATGGCAGAAAAACYCAAATTCAAGGATGCACTGTGGAATAAGAAACACACTGGGTGCATTTGACAACATTGCTTCCCTCAACTGTAACAGACTTCAGACTGAGTATTCCTTAAAATGTTTATATTTCTCCAAATAATGATAGAGCCCAAGGATTTTTAAACAGCTTCTCCATTTAGAACTGGGACTGGATCASAAGTTAAAGATATAACTGCCACACACAAWGCCACCTGACAGCTTATAAATAATAGCAGACAACTTTTTGGTTTTCTGGTGCAAAGTAACCTAAACAGAATGCAAAAGGGTACCTAGAAGYYTGCAAGCMAMAAGAGCCTTGTGGCAACAGGATATGGGAGTTTACACACCACCTCTACAGAAACACTGGCTTCARCGAAKTTAGTCTGAATCAGGCTAAATATGGTGTAAGAAAGGCTAGTTCAAATCAATCTAAGAACTTGGTAACATTTAGGTTTTTTCTAAAGAAAGATCTTTTATTCAGGAAGCTGTTCATTCTTACCACTTCATTAAAATCTTAACTCTGAAGTAGTCAGAACAGTTCCACTATAGTAAGGCAATCCACAGTGACGTAAAAAGCAAGCATCTTGGAGGTATTCTAACATCTAACAGAAGTAGGCAAAAAGGGTGATTCTTACAACTCAAAAGCTCATTAAAGAGAGCACCAAGTTGCCAGACACRGACATAAAAGTTTGGGGTGTCTGTTTCGATGTTCTTCCATTTCCTTCAATTCATTCCAGTTAAAAATCAGCTCACCCATTTAATGAGTCAGCAAACTGATTTACTCATAGGCAGTCTGCTTCAATTTGAGAGGCACTTCCAACTGTACCAGAGCCAGTTCACATGCTGCTTGAAATAGGAGTTAACAATGCAATAACTTACTGATTTGGCACACAATGTTATGTATTGTTTGACTAAAGCACAAACAGATGTCCAATTCTCTGTATCCAAGWACCTCACAGCTGAGATCTAGGTTTAAGAAGAAAATTTCACTAGTTKTGTGGTTGAAATGAAAGCTGACATTCAGGTAAACATCCAAATTTTTAATTATCTTTTCTGTTGAACTCTAGGGAAGTTACATTTTACAGTTTKGTTTAATTATTAGCCAGACATTACAAAGCAAAATGCCAAAATTCTACTACATTAGGACAACAATCTCATATATAGACATACTTCACCCATATCTTCTTCTTCCTCCTCCTCTGATGTAACTTCTTCTGTTGTTCCATTCTGCAATGCAACAATGAAGGTTCTGCATAAATTCTGCATATGCTCCTTGCTTTCAAAATCAGCAAGTCTACTCTCAAAGAGAAGTGGTAAATGCAAAAGTTACCCTTATCTGCAAGGGACTGAAGTTTAACATGTAGGATGTATAAAAATGCTTTACTGGAGTATGAGAGTGAAGAGATTTTTGCATGAAGCAAAAATAAACAGAATGTCACAACTAATTCCAATTAAGTTCTAAGTAGAAACTTTAGTTTCAGGTAGGGGACATCCTATTCTGAGACAGTGACAAATGCAGCAAACACATCAAGAGGGTTATGACCCATCATCTATTAACATGAAATCAAATCATGGCTCTGACTAGAATCCATCYACATGCTACACCCCTAGAAAGAAAAAACCCAACTAACTTTAGAACTTAATGGATTCTCTTACTCACTACCTAGAACTTCCATGCAGTCATGCTATCATCATGCAGCCATTGCTATTAGACTATCTGAGAAAATATCAAAACAATACATTCAATTCATTTTYCATGACTTTTCATTTCCAGATACTACTCCAGGCTCAGGAAATCTGAGCTGCAGAAACACTCAGGAGCATTCTGATACCCTTGTCCTCTGCTTACTCTTCCTTTGGCAAAGAAGGAATGCCACTGCTCCAGACAATGCAAGGGGCTAGATGGATCTTTGGTCAGTTATTAAGGCCTCTCTTACTTAACTTGCAAACTGTCTGACACTTCTGGCTAAGAAACCTTCCATAAGTTTATTTTTGCCTTTCACAGCACATGTAAGACCCTTCACAAAGCTACATCCTAATACCACAATCCATTGCATTMCAGCTGCACTGCTGAGTGAGTGGCTCAAAGACCTATAGATTACATTTTGGCATGTGACCAAAAATGAAACAAGTTATTTGTAATTACTATAGTACTGGCACCRCAGGAATGCCATCTGTTACTCTACAGGAGTTTTTAGAAATCATGTCATCTTAGCATGTACAAGCAAAAGAAGATACCATAATCTTATTAAAAATACAAAAAAGAACAGTTACAGTCAGTTACCAGCTCTGTTTTCAGCACAATACAAAACATTTTTGTTAACAAGAACACCTCACAAGCCTTCGCAATTCTTAATTTTTCAAGTGCACAAGGAGTAAACAAGGCACCTCCCTACCCAAAGTAACATATGGCCTTGATATCCCATATCTCTGCAAGGGATTGAAGGAGGAAAACATCAATGGTAGTTCATCCAAGTGCTCACTACAAAACACACACTCTTCAACAAAGWGCCAAACATTTCAGAAAAACTAAGTTTGGGAAGTGCTTCAAGTGCACAGCAATTGGCTTGAACAGTGTTTAGGAGGGAATTAACCTTGACAGCACTGGTATCACACACACACCTTTCAATGATACAGAAACTACAAAGGGAATTGTGTAATATTATCACACCCTTATTAAATGGATTTTGCAAACAAAATTCAGATTGAAGACCTCATAATGCAGAAGTGCTTCTTATCTCAGCTCTAAACACAAGGTTTAATCACTGCCATTATCTTGTTTCTTGGAGTTGAAAAAAACAACTCCTTCACTGGCATAAGAAGGTGTCCACAGCTTTTTAATTTACCTGTCCAGCTGGCAATGGCTGATCTAACATTTCAACATCTGGATGCTGAGGAAGATTATATAATCTGCACAGGTCACATATTAAACGCTTCAGCTGCTGAAGAAGCTATAAAAAACAAGAAAACATGGAAATGTTTATTTAAACAAAAGCACAGAGCCRCATATTTTGAATTTGTTTCACACATTGATACTGGATTTTAAAGTCAGTGTACAACATTTAAAACTGCTCAGGCTGGAATAAAATTTCCTCTGAAATCTTTGCAGTAAAGTCCGCACAACAGACACTCAAGGCCACAGCAAGTTAAAGAAGACTCTCATTCATCTTCCTATGTCTAAAAAGAAAGCCATGAGCAGAAAGATAACCTGCCCTGACAGCATCACCTATTCCAAACATAGCTGTCTGAGCCACAAATCACTATGGAATAAGCAAATGGTCACATTCCAGGAGACAAAATGGTCCGTTCCCATTTCCCAGCTTAAAAAAACATGTCTTCAAAAACCCAAGGAGGACCAGTCTGCCTTTCCATACCCTGAATTCGTTTACAGGGCACACCAGCAAGGCTGCAGAAGCAAGACAAACACTGTAAAAGGCACGGGAGCTGGGCAGACTCTGAGCTGGAGCCCAGGCATTCTGCTTGCTGTATCTTGTGTCAGGGTGAGGCACAATCTGTTACTGTCTCTGATTTCTGTTTCCAACCTGCAGCATTATATTGATTCTGTACTGTTAACTGCAAACTRTGAACACCTCACACTCACTAATGCAAGCCAGAAAAACATTCAGTTCTGCTGAAACAAACATKAAGCTGGTTTTCAGATCACCACACTAATTAAGTTGATTTCCATAGCTATTAACTTGCTCTAGGCAGTCTCTGATTCCTAGTTAAGGCCAACATWTGAAAGACTGTACTACTGCATTTCCTAACTTTCCAGATCTTTAACAGCTATGTCAGGAAATCAAAAAAAGGACTACAAAATCCATTTGTAAAAGGGTCAATACCTTGTTATTTGCAAAATAATATCCTAGATGAAGCTTGCAAAAATTATGCACCCATTTATTGCACTTTTTTTCCAGATACCAAGGAGAATTTATCTTGCTCCTTATCCTGTGCAAGACAGTCATTTCTGCACGCACACTCCAAAATACTCTGCATGTCTTGCCATTGGCCAGTTCAAATGCTCTCACTTTACCCTACTGGAAGTGAAAAATTCAGGATCTCCAGGGTTAAGAACCCATTTCCAAGCCCAAATCACTAGCAGTGATAAGCAAATGTTGCCCTTGTGCTATCTGAAAGCTTCAGTGCTTTTCCCTTCCACAGCAGAATTGCACACTGTTTAACAGGAATGTTATTTATCCATCTGAGGCCATGAACTGAGATACCAGCCTGCATTACAACACTATCACACCATGTGTGCTGTTCCTGCATCACTCATGATAGTCAACCTAACTCAAAAACAAAGCAGCTATCACTGAAATGACTGGGGTACCAGCACCACATTTCTCAGGAGTACACACGAGACAKGATAGGTTTTGGCAAAAAAACCTTCTGTAAAAATCACATTTCTCATCAGTGTTAAGACTCTACACTTGTTGGGTGTCTCAAACATCAGGCAATCTTTTAGCAGGCAGGCATCAGGTTAATCAATAAAAAAGTTAGTTGCCAGATAGAATCACAGATCCTAAAACTATTATTTTYAATATGTGCAAGATGCTTAAACTTACACTGCTACACATTTTGTTCAGAAACTTCTTCTCTGCAGAAACATTGCCTCATAGAGAGTTGAAGCATAAATCACACAATTCCAGGAGCTGTAATTTTTCTCATGGAGCCAATAATTAGTTTACATCTACTGTGAAGCACACAAAAATAAATCTAAACAGTGAGGGAAGACTGCCACTATCGGCATTGGGCTGSTCAATTAGCACTGACCTTGGAAAAGCAGATGAACACAGAATTAGATGTGTCCTGATAGAAAGAGACAATAAGGGCTGGAGAGTTAAGAAGTGCCTCTTACCCTGCTTCCTTCACTCCCCATCTTCCTGATGAAACATCCTGTCAGCTGAACTARAATTCTGAAGGAATTTTAGCAGCCAGGCTATAACAAATACATTGAACACTTCCCTTGCTTCCTTCTGAGCACAGCCCCACCAGCAAGGAACAGGAGCACTCTCAAAACAAGCTGCTGGCACAACCTGGGCCAGATTAGAGCAGCTATGCCTGATAAGGTCTTCCAGCAGCATTTTCACCTTCTCACTTCCAYTGGCACCAGAGATCACACAACTAAGTGGCAGCTTATCAGATTTGCAGCAGCTCTATTCCTGATGTCCTTCAGCACATAAGCACCATTGCATCGTAAAGGGGGAGGCAGAGACCTGCAGYTGAGAGCAGGGATCCCCTTCCTTGGCAGATTCTGCAATTCAGGRTTAGCTTAATGCAAATCACACTGCAGTTCATTTTCATAGCTCAACTSCTTTATGTGAAATCAGTGTCTACAATTTGCAAAGGTGGTGGCAAAGCAAGAAGCTGATCCTGTCTGTACAACCCTTCTACCCTTCTTCCTTATTGCTACAYTCTTCCTCCACAGGAATTAATTTCGTAACATCGATCTTCCTGCCATGGATCACCTTCACTGTTATTCCTTATCCTCTGCTCATCTGYATGAAAAATCACAGGATAATTTGAGCTGAAAGGCACGTCTGGAAGACATCTGATCCAGCCCAGCTCTAAGCAGGGCCTGGCATGATTTGGTATGTGCTGGTATGTACATGAACAGACTATCAAAGGGGARAGCAGATTTCTGTCATTCATTAATAATTTAAATGTATTTCTAGGCTAGCTTCACAGGCCTGACTAATGTAAAATGAATGCTTAACACATACACTTGGAGGCTACTGCAGAAAAGTGAGCTATCAGTAGACCAGCAGTTTTTCTGGAATACAAACTGCCTAAAGCACAAAATAAACAGCAATCAGAATGCAGAACCCACAGGGTAAGGGAGCAGAATAGGCTGCAGAAGGGAAATGCTCAAGTGATCAAACACAACAACACATTTAATGTATGTTATATTGATTATAATTAATATACAAAAAAAGGATATCATTAGAATAAACAGCCCTATAATTTTTAATGCTTCAGGAGTTCTGAGGAGWTGGTGGTTCTTGTGGACACCATAATGCTGGTTTAAAACACAAACACCTCTTGAAATTTTGTTTCCTATCTTAATATGCTGCACAKCTGAAAATACTTTAAACCATTTTTTCTGTAACCCAGCTCTTCCTAATGCAGTATGAAAGCATTAACAACTTTTGGGTGTCTTTGATTATATTAATAWCCTGCTGGGTTCACTATGAAACACCCTGCTTCCTGATCACCATGAAAAATGAATTTAAGAAGTACAGTTTAAGCACAGAAAGACTTAATTATTCTATGTGTCTCTGTCTACACCCACAATATCTATATAAAAATAAATGCATCAATAAATCTTAGCCTACCACTGAGAAAGTGCTGAAGAAGGATACAAATGGAAAGAGAGGGAAGCAATAATTGTYACTTGGAGTGTGGCCACTACTTGGCAAGCAGGTAACAGTGACAGTACCTCTCCTGGCCTCCCCCACACTCAGCAGCCTCGGGCACTTTCAGAAAGTAAAGTAAAGCTTATTCCTGCATTTTGTCTCTGTGACTCCCAGCACAGAAATAGCTGCTGCCACACTGGGAGTTTGCAAGAGACAACATTCTTCCCTGAAATGCCTCCATGTGGGACTTAATCTAAATTATTAACACAGAAGCAGTGTGCTTCAAGACAGCAGCTTATCCAAGCTGTAAACATACTTATGCCAGGAATTGGGTACTTTTGACATTCTCCATCCAAGTTTAAGGTCTAGAGTGTGAGAATTAAAGCTGCCTCTCTGAATTTAAGCCCATTTCCCTTTTCTCTTTGAAAGCAAACCTCCAAACAGTGCAGAGTTATATTTAACATTTCATGAAATAAGGTTTGAGACTTCAGACTTGCATCATGTAACTTCCATTATATTAAACAAAATAAGGGAATTGCARTAAGATTTCTCTTTTGCATAGCACAGCCACTAGAAGGCAGATGGCAGTTTCATACTTAKGAAGTCTAAAGTGTGGCTGATTTTCAGGAGAAGGAAATCCAGGAGACACCAGGGCCTGAAAGATAATTGGTAGCTTCTTCATCTGCTGACTGAAACTTGTTCAACACTGACAACCAAGCAGCAAAACTGTCCAGACCTAATGACACTGTTGATGACATTCTTGATAACCTTTCATTGTTTTTAGTGTTTTGATGAATTTTCATAGCAAAAGCACCATGCTGATGCAAGGTACCTGACAGTTTCAGACCCACAGATGATTTTCCAGGAAATGTGTACAATTTCAACATCATAACCAATTTTCCATTTACCATGTCAAACGACAAGGCTTCCACATGTGTCTGAAGAGCATGTTCTTCAGTTTCCCAAACAGCTGCCACCTGTCACAAGTCACAAAGCAGGTAGAAAGGGAAGTGTGATATCAAAGGCTAAACCATGTGCTAGCAGTACTTTCAGCACAGTCACTGTGTSTGGCTGAGCTCCTGGAAGAGTTCAATGCCTTTTCCCATTCAAAATCTGATTGCTCCAGTAACTTTGAGTCTAGCACTAATGATCCACTACCTGCAATAAATTAAATGAAAGCTGATTTGAAACATTCTAGATTATTCTAAATTAAACACACTGAACTTTTATGAGACTGAAAAATTGGAAGCCTTTGGATTTCTWGAAGTTCCCTGTCCCTTCCTACCCTACTGCAAGAAGTCTGTGTGTGAGCTGTTCCAATGCCATTGAAAGGGAGGGATTTCTGCAGGGAAGAATTGTAGAGAGAGAAAAACCAATCAAAATTCCACAAAGCCAAGTCTTCGGAGCAAAAAAAAAGAAGTCAGATTTTATAATGCAAGTATTTGTCTCCTCAGCCACTCCCATCTACCTTCACCTTGGCATAGCACAATGCAGGGTGGATTCTTGAGAAACCTATGGGCCATCACAGGTGTCTATTACATCAACCCATCAGCTTTTACATGGGCAAGTACAATCTTGATAGCAGAAGCTGTTTTCTTACCAGGTACACAAGCAGTCTGTGTGCATATGCAATTCAGCACAGCAAGTCCTGTGCATGTTTACAACAAAGCTTTCCACCCTCTTGCAGGGTGTTGCACACAGGAAATATCTTGTTCAGAACCTTTAGGCTGAGTATCAACCACACCAGATTCAAGCTGCACAATCTTCTGAAGTGTGTCTTTAAGGAAAAAGCTAATTTGGCYAGATTTTCTGCTATTGTCCCATTCTATGTCTTTCCATGCAAAGCTTACAAAGGCTAAGAGATTCATAATACTCTTCTGAATATAGTTTAGTCTAAGTTGTAGTTGAAGTAGGAAATAGAGATGTAAATCTTGTGCAATCAGAATGCATTAGAACTCTAATGTTCCTCTATAATTGTTTTTAATTATGGCAAGGCCCACAAAGACTCACTTTTATTAGTTTCCTAATTATCTCTGCTAGAAGTCAAATGTATCCTAAACTATCTTTAGAAAAAGACACTTGTACATTCTTGTTTAAGGTTGGGTGTCTTAGATTAACRTTATCCCAGTAAACACAACAAAGTAAATTTTCCTAAGAAAGAACATTCCAAATTTTTCCCAAACCAGACTAATACTAAGCACATAATGCCTGCAATAAGCAGCATTTTGCAGACTGATTTGTTTTGTACGCATTCCTGTCCACAAAAACAAACACAAAATGTTAAAACATCTATCAATAAAAATCACCTGAATTTGTCAGTATGTTGTAATTCTCTTCATGGAACAAACAACATTTTTGTACTGAAATTTATTTCCAAGCACTATTCAAGGACAGTTTCCTACACAGAATAGGAAGTTCATTTTTATATATCTGTGCCCCCYGTGCTCCCATCACTACATGAAAAGGGTATTTAAGTAAGATATAATGCTTGAGAGTTTTCTGAAATACAAAACAACCATTAGAAGAATCTGTATACAAAGATTTCCTTCAAGTACCAATTGTCCAAAGTCACAAYACTGCTTAAATATATCAGTACCTAAGGAACATTCTGATGAAACAGAATCCATCTCCTTTACTGGAACCAGGAATTCTTTGTATTACAGTCATGTTTTATAGAATACACATTCTTAAGAGCATAAAGCTTTTGCCTCTGTAATGGATCTCTGTGCAAAGAAAACTCKGTAACACCTGTTTAATTCAGTAATTTTAACAGTTTCATCCACTTCACTGTTCAGTAATTTTCAGAAAGCTTCACACTATAATTACTGGCTGAAACTTAAGTGCTTACTCTCTAAAATAAGTTATCTTTTCCTTCTTGCCTCAAATTGTTTGATTACTTTTGACTCATAAGTTTTTCAGAAGAGAAAGCTGTGTTTATGAAATCCCTCAAATAACCCTAAAACTGAATTAATTCAACTGCTTGTTAACCTGACCAAGCCAAGTTAACACCCAAGCCCAAGTAAATGCCCAAAATAACCAAAACACTTCACTCACCAGAGTATTGCTCTTCTTAATATCTTCTAAACGCTCTAAGACTGAAGTCAGGTTTGGGTCATCTGATTCTACGAACCATATTGGTGATGAGGAGGGGTAAGATTCCTATTAAAAAAAAAAACAAACAACATCCAAAAAATGAACAAACAAAAAGTCCCAAAGCTTTTAAAAATAATTTACCCCCAAAATTTCACAACACAGTACTAACATCACCTTTTATCTTACTGTGTCGGTAACAYAGAAGCTTCTAACTCCACATTTTTAGGCAATGCAAAACAAGTYGAAAGAAATTCAGCCAACTGGTTCTTCCAGTATTTCATCCTATTTTCATCTTTCTCAGATGATTGATATACATAAGAAACAGTGCTAAACAGCTTAAAACCTTCGGGGCAGGTGGAGAAGAAGAGAGAAATTTAAAAATGCAGTATGGTGATAATTAGCAAAATGGAATCAGAAGTCGTACATGTCAAAGAATAAAACTGATGCTGATTCTTTCATTAAAAACACATCTTTGTCCAAGGAAAAGTTCTGAAAGCAATAAAACCTGGAATCTTTAGATTTCCTCCTCAAAGAGGATTTTGAAACTCTTCTAGCACTGACCACAGACAAAAGCAACACAGCTCAAATGTGCTTTCCAACTCAACAGTAAATGTCACTTTGTATCACTGAGATATTACTTGTTTTGTTTTAGTTTTTTAAGGTATTCTCCACTTCTCACCCATTCAATTAAATTTCAGTAGCTGAGGACAAATTGCTGAACCTCAGTTTTATCACCTAGATATTATCTTCATATCCCCAGGTCTTACAAAACAATGAGGGAATTTTCATTAATTTCCTTCACTGCAGATGAACGGGGAAAAAAATCCATCTTTTTCACTCCAGAGACAACAAATTATGCTCATTCTTCAACACTTAACAGTCAAGGTTTAACAACTGGAGAAAAATACAAGCATGTTAGAACTGGCTCTTAATGATATAAAGTGWATTTCCTAACTGACCTTCTAGCTGAAGTGCTGTACCCCATGAAAGACGCCATGTGACCAAAGGACATCAGCTTTGGCAAGAAAGACTCAAGAGTTCCTATCTGGCACCATATTCCAAAAACGTTCTAGATACAGGGGTCTAAAATTCCCACTTGTAAACTGAAGCCTTTGCATAAACTTMTTTTTTAACAAGTTCAGTCCCCTTAAGTTTATATATAATACTGTTCTAAAGCACAGCTAAAAACACCTTAAAGGCTTACATGAGATTCCCAGTATCTTTATAAAAAGACAAATTGTTCACATCTTTCATCTTCACTTCAAAGCTCACTACAAAGCAGGGACCTTAGAGTATCTATTCTTGATTAACTAAGGTCTAACATCTCAAATATCCACAAGAAAGTTCAGTGCTCAGCTTGCCAAGATTTAGGGCCAAGGCAGGCTTACAGATGTGGTTTAATCACTTTCTTCCTTTACACAACACAGTATTTGAGAAAAGTGTATTTTCAGCTCAGTTTCACTTAACAGATTAACCACCATCTCTGTGGGAGAAACAYGGTCAAATTCCCCATGGCCACTGGGTTTCTAAACTGTTATTTTTAGGAGCTAAACTTCATTAAAGGTATTTCAGGTTTTGTAYTGATAACATCTCACTCATTTTAATAACATTCAACATGCAATCTACTTGTGAAGTCTTCTGCAATGGTGCAATCTCCTCCTCTCTGCACACTGRCCTGGATGCACAGTGGGGAACAGCACAAGGGAACTCTGCTAACTGTGGCCCCACTGCATTAACACTTGTCTGACCCAGCTGTTTTTGAGATCTGAACTTCTCAGGCCAGCTCAAGAAGTTAAGAGAAAGGCAGTAGGGTAAACACTGCTAACCATGACTTTAGATTACACCAACAGCCCCATCAAGATACAAAGAACAAGCAAAATCTCCTCCAAGACTCACCGAGCCATCTGTTTTCTGAAAATCCTCAGACTCACTAGAATAAAAATATTCTCCAGATACAGCCAACATTTGGACTGTGCATGTCCATTCTCCTAAGAGGCATTTTTGGCTTATTTTTTAATCATGCATTTTTTTATATTATGTTAGTCCAGATCTATACAAGTCTATTAATTGCAAAGATTWATAGAAGACAAACACCTGCTAGTCCTCTTTTCTAAATCGTATCTGCAATCTGAAGACTGCTTAGAGAGTGGAACTCAACTCCTCACTGTCTATATTCCTTTTTTCCAGTAATTTTATTTCTCCCTTCTTCACCTGAAGAATTTAAGGAACAACCCCACAGTAGGACATTGATTATTGCAACCAGTATCTATTCCAGTCTGGGGGCCTACATAAATATCCCCTTCAAAATAGTAGTAGCATGTCTGTCAGCAGCCAAGGACATGACTGACAGTGCAGATCTGATGATCAGCAATTCCACCATGTGTTTAAACACATTGCAGTGGTTAYTTGGATGTGCTGCTGCCTCCTGCTCTGAATGACAGTCCTTACTCATGCTTTACACTCACCCCATTTTTGCCCTGAAAACAAGTCCTTCCTGTATTTGAGAAAACTTACATGTCCTCAATACTGCACGGATCATTAATGCATATCACATATGGATAACTATGCCCTAAAAATTATTAACTACTGAAATTTTTAGTCTGATTTAGCTTTTGAAACAATGAATGGGAAGAACGCATTTCAAAGAAAGGCTCTTCTTTAACACTGCAAGAATAATTACTCAGCTGTAGCAGAAAACACTTCAAATTTTATGTTTTTGGAGTATGACTATTTAACTGCACATTCCAACTTTTTCTCAACAGATGCTTAATATTAAAATACAAGTTCAACCAAACTTCCATTTTGTTGTGATGCTTCTTAATTCTTCAGACTTACCAATGAATATTCATTTAATTTAAACACATAAATGGCATTAAGTTTCTCCAGATCTGTAAGTAATCCATATTTTTGGAACAGCTGATTTCCACGCGGATATGAGTCACTATATTTTGAAATACAGAATTCACACACAAACTTCAAGCGCTCTGAACCTGAGATAAAAAAAGGCTCCAATTTGTAATAACCACAGCAGGCAACTYGAAGCTTGTGGTTTGTGAGGTCAAAACTGAATTTCACAAAAGCTAATTCTGTTGAGAGAATTAAGTCAGYTTTTTCTTCTGTATCAGCACCCTATAGAGATAAAAGGTGGATTTGAGCTGCTGYGTCGTGTAAGGAACACAGGCTTCTCGAAGACAACATTTCATAAGAGGAACCCCAAACCTGCAGTTCTTTTACTATTACTTCTCAATGGCTAAAAAGCCTCATTACGGTGGGCCTTCCCCTAGAGAGCTGCCATGCAGTGATTTTGTCTCTATGATCCATCTCAGCTGCACAGCTATCACCATATTCATTATTTGAGATATTTTATGTAACTGCTGCTTGTTTCCCTGCTCTGCACAAGCAAAGGCAGAAGCTGATGCCAAGAGMGGGCTGTGGAGCCCAGCAGTGCCCGCTGGACAGCAGCGACAGGACAGCAGTGACATCACACCTCGCTGCACTGGGGCAGGACAAAGGCAGGATGTTTACAGCAGCACAGATACAATTACAATTCATGGCATCATCACTTCTAGAGACTCATTGTATCAGCACCAGGACAGACTGGGAGCTTTGTCAACACAAATGCTTCTGTAACAGAACGCACCGAAAGAATTTAGCCCACCAATAAACACACAAAATACAAAGAGAATAAAGCCCTGCACTCCTGCCATGGGAACAATTTTAGAACTGAACAAATCATTTAGGAAAACCACAGCGTGTTAGAAGAATACACATGGGATCTCACTGTTCAGACATTCCATTACATTCTCTGTAAGAGCTCTACTTACATTTTACTAACAATTTTGCTTACCAAAGGGAAAAAAAAAAACCAAAACAAAACAAAAAAACAAACCCTGCAAAATGTGACAGAAGATTCCAGGAACACACACATTAAGACAGCTTTTCCTGGGCAGGATCTGTCATCTAAGTATATCCTATCTAAGCTTTCTCATCCTTAACAATAAGGCCCTTTCCTTGCAATGTTATATAATCTTTATCCTGCTTTTTAAAACTACAGTGACACAATTTTGACATTAGTAAGAGACTTTTAAATGAGACTCTTCTAAATCACTACAACACTGTTAAAATTGTGATGTTGTTAAATCAAAACAAAACATCTTGCTCTCACTCCTGACATTAGAACAACCTGTGCATACAGTTTGCTGCAAAGGCAATAGAGTAATCATCTCTCCTTGTACACAACTGAGATATTTTATCACAGCTAAATGGTAGGAAAGCACATTTAAACACATGACTACTGCACTATGATTAAAATCACAATTACATGGTGACAGTTCTTAATTTTCTTTAATTTCCAGATTATACTAGAAGGAAGAAGTGTGGGGGTGGTTTCTTTTAAAAATCCTTAGCATACTGTCTGACCAAATTTCAATCAGTTTTATTTCTTTTCTGTAAATTTTCACAAAATCCCCATCATAGTCAGAACCTACTTCTGTTCTTTTTAAGCCACATAAAACTAAAACTTAGCTAATTTTCCTAACAGTCTTTTTAATACTCATCTTCTCAGTCCTGAAATTTTTCTTTGCCCCCTTTACTTACAAAAAGCAGAACACCAAACTCCCAGATCTTTTAACCAGCTTAGATACTCTGAGAAGGCTGGAAGGAGACCATTCTAGCTCACCCAAATCATGATAATGCAGTAAGTAAATCCTAATGGAACAAGACATCTCAGAGGGCTCATACAATCTTCTCAAGGTGAATACATTTGCAGCTATAACCAAATGCCAAATAATTGATTTCAAATAACAGCTGGCTTTTCAAGTTTGTCCATTTAATTAAACAACAGAATCASATCTTTATTTGGGGCCATATATACATCCTACATGAACATTCACTAAGTACTGAAGATTAAACAGCAATTAGCTACAATTTAGTACACATTATTTGCAATCATTAGTCAATCATTCACTGCTTATTTTTCACCTGTATCAAGCTGCCTTCAGAGGAAAAAGCCTTGCAGAGTTAATATTAACACAAATATCAGGATTTAGGAAGATATTCTTAAAGCTAAAGATTAGCTTGGTGACCATAAAACACTAGTACTTACAGCTACTTAAAACAGCATTAGTTGTGATTACACAACTGACAGATTGTTTCCCATTATTAGGGGCCAAAATTTCCAAAGGCAGCTTAAAAAGCAGTAAGCTTTTTCTACCACTAGCAGCTCAAGTGCCAGTGAAATCTACAGGCTTAAGAACCTTTAAAATYCAGCAGATTGTCATCTGCCCTCTCAACCAATCCTTTACAATAAAGAAAGAAGAAAGCATGAAGAGACACTTTCATTGAAAGTAATCCAAACAAAACAATTTTCCAGAAACGTCTAGTTACTTAAATCYCCCAAATTTTTATTTTCAAACATTCAGGAAACATAATTTGCTCTATTGTATAGATCAAATTTTTAAGCATTACAATACTCTTACATTTGCATTTTCAGATATAAAAAAAATTGTCATTTCTTAAAGAATCTAACACGGCAGTGATGCAGAGCTCTAAAAGGTAAGTGCTTATAATGGAGGGTTTAAAATGAAATCTAGCATTTGTGGTAGCAARGAAGCAAAATTAATTTTACCCATCACTATCAAAGAAGAGGAAAACTTTCACCTGCTTTTCCTCTTGAATTTTAAAATTGTACACAACATGATATTAACTGTCCCGAAGGCAAGCTTGTATCACCTTTACTTTTCTTACATCCCCCCCTAAAGCCTGACAGGCTCAGCTCGGTGAGAACACTTGTAACAAGTCCTGTGCTTGGTAAGGCACCAAGTTGAGCTGTCTGAAACATCTCTCTCTACAATATACAAAATCACTGCAATTCTGCTCTCAGATTTAATGGCTATATTGACAGCTACWGCCTTTGCATGACAATCTCAGGTGAAGCCTCATCCTCTGGTTGGATCCCTGGGATTGCAAGAGCTTATTCATCTTGCACCTTTCCAGGAGGAAGGTGAAAAAATCCCCTAATCCTGCTCTATGTCAGTTCTGCTAATACGCTCAGTGCTGCAGAAGCCAATACCTTCAGGAGAGCATTAAATCAACACAACTAACAGGGTCACAGTTTGCCTCTCCCACACACTCTCCCAGGAATGAGGCAAGTGTAGCAGAGTGCCTTGCTTTAGAATTGTTTATGTTATTAAATACAGCCAAGCTAGAAAAGGGAGGGTSAAAGGTATGTGCCTCATGGAGCAGAAAGACCATAACAAACCACAACTCCATAGACACTCGTAAAATTCACTCTGCAAGCACATATTGTCCCAAACAAAAATACAGTTCTCTGTATAAACAAGTTCTACTGACTGCAGAAGGCTACCACAAAGTAACTAAGAAGAAAAGTTTGTTGAGAGAATACAGCTCTGGAGATCCYTTTTGCCTTCACTACACCCTTCTGAGAGCAATGGCACTGCCCTGCTGTCACATCAGCTGTCACAGCCTTGCGTGCAGTGCTCTGCCCCTGCACCTTCCACAGCCACCTTCTAAGGAACCACAGCACGTTTCTAAACCAACTGAAAGCTTAGACCATGGAATGCTTTTTGCAATATATAGATTCAGCAGCATCTGTAAGTGCCAATCTTCATTGACAGCAACCACAGCACTAAGGGAGTATCAACAGGGACAGTATTCCAATGGTAATTCACTTGTGTACAAATTATTCCAAAATCCAAGCAGTTTCTAATCTGCACCTTCATCTGCACTAATTAATTTCTTCAACTCAAGCCATGGAACTCTCTCAAAATCATGGAATCTTTAACTTTTAAATTTTTTTATACACTCAAGACAGAAAATAACATATTGAGAAAAAAAAAAATCCTGAAAACTTCAGCAACTGCTGCTTTCAAACAGGCACATACAAGAGGCCAATAACTTCAAAGTTTGTTAAATAATCTAAGGTACTTTCGTGTTTTACTTCCATATCTCTCTGTCCAGGTACTCGTATCTCTCACTGCTCAAAACATCATAACCTGATAAGAAGCCAAAACATCTACAACCAAAGTAGCAAAGGCACAAAACATCACTTCAAATGGCCACACACATGAATGCAAATGTGGCATTACTGTCCTTCCATTGCTTGTGGTCAGGTTCCTTCTGTCAAGTTTTTACAGCCAGTTATTTTTCAAATTACTTAATCTATGCAAAATGTCCAGCTCCTGATTCCAATACATGAAATTGCACACAACCCTTGGAAAAACTGGTTTATCAGACCCCCTTATCAGTTGCCACAACCTCATTCTCTCTCCATACCAAGCAAAAGGCAGGAGGCTACTTGTCCACTGTAACAAATCTACACAGAATTACAACATGAATTTGGAGCATAAAAATTATGCACTTTTCTGATAAAAGTTATTGTCCATCACTATGAAGCAGCACTTTACTCTCTACATCATCATAATGCAGCACATCTTCTCTCCACTCAGGGAAATTCACAGAAAAAAACTAGCACTCTAAACACTTTTGTCCAGACCCAAACTAAAATCCACCAAATGTTACTGAAGTGCTACTCAACACTACACAGGACTGCATTAACAGCATAGCAAATCAGCTGTTCTACAGCAGCATGTAGTCTCTGAAAATGTAACTACTGTGGGGGGCCAACCTAAGTGAGCTAAGGAACATTGCTTTGCCAACGTTAACAGCAACATAAAAAATTACAGATCCTCCCCACAAAAAACAGCAAAGCACACAGCACTGCTGCAGACTAAGTGACTTGCTTATTGGGAATGTGGCTGTAGACTGAGACTATATSCAGATTTTCATTACAGCACCTCACAGCAGTAGGAACAAGCCATCCTACTCCTCACTCACAAAACCCCCACTGTGTGCTTGTACCCTCAGCTTGCCAGTTGTCAGARGCAGCTTGTTTGGGAGCCCTCAGACATAAGGGGTTCTCTTTAATGCACGCATTACACATGCACTCAAGCTGGCAATACTTCACCTAAGAGCAGCTACACACATGGGTTAAAGAGAAAGGTATTTTACAAATCTGATTCCGTAGTACTCTCTTTACTACCAACACAGAATGTGGCGTGCCCAAATTCCTRCAGGAAGTCTGGTTATTTGAAACAAATTACCAACTCATTCTGATCATCAAGAGTTATTAATTACCTACTTTTGCAACTATACAGATAAGTACATGTAAAAAAGTTATCATCAGCAAGTGTCACAAAGCAAGAGTAGCAAGAAATGGCTTCTAGCAGGGCTAGAACAGAAGAACTGGTTATAACTAAATTGTGATGTATCCCGCTCTCACCAACTTAACTYCATGAAGTTTCCTTGCAGACCTGTTCTCACCTTTATCACATACACAGATACTCCACAATGTGCAAAGTCTGGTATCACTTCTGCTATCACCCAAAACATCCAGGCTTCCCCTTCTTTCTCTAACTTCAGGAATTTACATCTCTCAAGTATTCAAATCACTTGGCAACCCCTTCTATCTGAGCCCTTTCCCCTCTGAGAGCAACGTTCCTCTTTTCCACCTTTTCCCTYTGCAAATTTGCTGTGCTCCAGACACACCTGCGGGTAGGAGGGCTTTTCATCTCACCCACAGCCAAGAGAGGTCCTGCTGCCCTTACAYCTGAGAGCATTCCAGCCACTACTCCCCAGGCTCCCAAGCTCTCCCCTCACAGTAACATGTACACAACTGCTGCTTAGCCACCCGCCTTCAGATGAGAGCCATTCCGACAGAACTTTGTCCCCCACATGCAAAATTTCARTACCACTGACTTCAACCAATGTTTACCATTAAGTAGTTAAATGCCACGACTCTTACCACAGTTATTTCCTACTTCAAAAATTCAAGGAAGCCTGTGGTATCTTGAACACCACAGCTCAGGAACGCTTTGATTTTTTTCTAATGTCACCATACAAGTTCTAACAGAGSTTATGTTCCTGCCTTCCTGAACACACACCGAAGAAGTACTGCAAGATCTTTAACCATATTGAACTGTTTTGCTCAGAGAGGGCAAAAAGCTATGAGAGAAAAAGAGAAATCATACTAAATCTTCAGAAATCATTTATTAGCTGCTCTACAGTACTTAGTACAGCAAAATGCCTCCTAAGCATGAGATAAAGAAAAAAAATCCCCACATGCAAGGTCATTATTTTCACACCATCCTTAGAGATTATAACTGGAAGCAAGAAATCAGTAAGAYATACACACTAACTGGTATGTTTGTTTCCACCAGAGATCGATTGAGAACCATTTGGACCATATTAGCTCCAAGTGTAGTGCATCCAGGCAAACTGATTGAACATCTAAATGTTAAATAGCCTCTTCTTACTATAATCAGTCATTTAATTTTCCAGTTATCTTCTAGGAGCTGGTGAAAGGTCATTTTTGCTTCTCCTACAGAGCTTGCAGCTGAAGAAACACTGTGGAACACATACTAAATCATCAACTGTCATGTCTCTTAAAAATGGAATATTACCATTAAAAGGAAAAAAAAACAACCTAATACTCCAGCCAGGAATTCAGGCATTTATAACCTTTCAAAACCACATAAAGGCAAACAACCTGACAGTACCGAACCTCAGTAGTCCACATTGAGGCATAACTAAAATTTCTGTTAATCAACTTCTACAAACATTTGTTCCTATCAAGAAATTTCACCCCCTCTTTTTCTTTCCTAATAATATCACTATTTAGAGAACWACCTCCATCTCATTCATCTTGCAGTCTCCTGGAAAGAATCAGATTTTTCAAGTAAATAAACCAGTTAAGTCTGGTCCAGCTGTCCCTGAAACAACCCAGCCACTGCTGGAGGCCCAGGGTGTCACCACAGGCACTGCACCCAGGAGTGCTCAGTCCCCAGTGCCACCCCAGCACTCTGCCAGCAGGGCTGGATGCAGCAGCTCCCACTCAGCCCTGTGCCCTTGTTGTGATGGCACAGCTGTTTGTGCAGCTGAACCAGACCGGGAAATAGTCCAGAGCAACAAGAACTTCCTAAGCACTCTTACATGCCAGCCAGSTCCTTAATCCAGCAAACTCAACTTCAGCCTCTGCTGGTCTGCAGCAAACAGCACCATTACAGAGTGCACACGACACCATCACACTTTGCTCTACTGACAATCATGATTTTCACTACATGTTGAGGATAYCAACAAGGCATCAACACACAAAACCCCCTGAATAGCTCATGCGAGGAAGGATGTTGAGTAAAAAGAATGTAATTCTTTCTACAAAACTTCTTCCAATTATCAAAGTGCACAGAGTACTCTTTCAAGGACCACAACAATCCCATTTCTGAAGTTAYTGTATCATTAACTCACATGAGCAACCCACTGGAAATAAGCACAATTTACTGCACGTTGAGACCTCAGCATATGCAAGCATTTCTATTTGAAGCCCACTACTGTGGCTTTCCAGGGTATTTTAGGAGCACTTCAGACATTGTAGGGAGGACAGAACCATCTGTGAAGTCCTAAGGTACTGGTTACAGCCTTTCACACATCACACAAGCAGACTGTGGTGTCAGACAGGTCTTGTCTTCCAGACACAAAAAGATTCTTCCTGCTCCTTTTTGCAATATTCTTTTTCCAATTACAGTTTCGATATAAAAAGAGAAATTTAAATCCTCACTACTCTTTTACTTTTTTTTTTTTGTTAGCTTAACTTTGGTTTGCTAAACAGAACAATACTAACTTCTCAATTTCTATTTTATTATCAATTTCTTATTGCATAGGTTACATTTGATAATAGTTGCATGAATGCCTTTTTTTTAAATTACCGACTCTATCTAATTCTAGCTAAAAAGTACATATTATCAAGATAATGCTGTGCATGCTTTTATACAGTCCTGCCATCCATAAGCTGCAAGATAAAGGTCTCACCTCCTCACTACAGAATGTCTAATGATCTACAAAAAAAAAATACATCTGTGGTTGGAACCCAAGGCCTCATT
This sequence comes from Malurus melanocephalus, assembly GCF_030028575.1. NCBI lineage: Eukaryota > Metazoa > Chordata > Aves > Passeriformes > Maluridae > Malurus > Malurus melanocephalus. Next base: position 1,034,703 of record NW_026623328.1, on the reverse strand, counting down.
CATTATGTGGTTAGTTATGTGTACAAATAAATAATCTTTTAAAAAGGTTACCAGCTGTCTAGGCATTGGCTGGGAGTGAGGTTAACATGAAAATCCTATGCTTTTGAAGAACTGTCACATGTTCCAATACACACACTTTCTATGTATATATCCAACTTGTCAAAAGCTTCACAGGTAATATCGTTTCATCCATTCTGGTTTAGAAGGGAAAATAAAGTCTTCTCCCATCAATTGCAGTTATCAATAGACAGCAACCTTTTCAAGTCTTTCCCAGCAGCTTTCAACTCCGATTTAGCAGCAGGGTATTTTTCAGCAGAAGCAGAAGACACTCCTTTCCAGCAGAGAAGCAAGAGTTGACTGAGTCAGCCACATCAGCTGAATTGCTAATGTATGAAGGATATCACTGCACATGACAGTCTTGTATCTGTTTGGGACAAACCTGCTCCCACTCAGAATTGGCACAAATCCCCATTCTACCTGCAAGTGTCACTTGAGGATACAGAATTTCAGTAGTAATTTTGCATATGAGCAGCAAGTTATTAATATCCAGTTTCTTTTTGCAGAGATGATATAAAAAATACGAAATGTTTTACAGCAATCCAAACCAGTCCTTTCCCTTGCAATAACAAGGAAGACTTTAGTGCAGAATRATTCTAACACACCCTCTGTAATACTGTGACCTAAGTCTGATAAGGCACCAAACTGAAACTAGAGATTGTATTGAAGGACACTTAAAGTCATGATCAATAAACACACTCCTCTGAGTAAGGCCACAGGCTTGATACTATTTCAAAAACATGAGGAATAGCACAAAGTTTATTGAACTTGATCAACTGGAACAGTGCTGTTAACTAGAAGGAAACCTGAGAAAAACAGAAATAAAACTCCAAATGGAGAACTGCTGTTGGCACAACAAAATGGGAATGTGAAGGTACACAGCCTGAACAAGTTCAATAATTAGACAGTTCTCAGGAATAAGCAGCAATGTTTCTGACAGGGATGACTCCACCCTGAAGTGCTTCTTTTAAAATAATCTGATTAACCATGTAAGCTCTAATGTGGGTCACTACCAGAAATAGTGAAGGACAGACTTGGACAGAGTTTGGCTGCCACTCTATAGAAGAGCTGTCAAGTAAAARGTGTCTTGCTTTGATTTCAAGCACTGTTCAGCATCATAGGTAGAGTATCCCTGAGATGCTAYAGCCAATACTGAACTTCGATATTTCTACAAACTTGTACCACAGAAAAAAATCAGCAAATCATCTCAGTGAGAAATGCCAGTGGCATAAGACTTTATTTTCCCTTCTAAAACTGGGAATTTTAGTCTAGGAAACTTGTGGAGACCGTCACAGTTCCTAAGCATATATTTTCCCTCATCTCTTTGARGTATTTCTTCTTCCCTCTGCCTTCTCTACAGGCTGGAGAGAAAAAATGATCCACTGGAAATATCGGACTCAACTTAGTTATSAGGCCTCTTTTTAGACTTAGTCCAACACTACKGAAAGTTTCCTTCACTACCAGATAYTTCTCCATCCAGTAACTTCAGCATCTCTACACACTGCTTAGACAGCTTTCACTTCCAGTAAAATACWGAGGTATCCTGACAGAACCACACAGAAAGGAAGTGTTGRTTGAGCTTTGTGGTGACTCTTCCCCCTTAACAGGATGCTTGAATATCCAGACACAATCCACTGTATGCTTTTGCTGAGTAAAGGAAACAGGCTGGCTGGATCAGTATTGTAGGGGTTAAACCAGAGAAGCAAACAGTCAAAGTTTCATATTTGTTCTGCAAATCTGAMCACTAGGACAGCAGCTTCTGTTGCAGAGAGTCTCCCCAAGAAAACATTTACCAATATAGCCTTACCAGCCTATGCATGCTACTACAGCTATTTGAAGTTCTAGCTCCCACAGTACCTGCAGAGTCACTGAAGCACAGTAAACAAGACTTGRGCTTTTCTAGTTTACAGTACCCACAAAACTCCTCAAAAACACTGGGAGGCTATTAGGAATCAAAGTCAAGACTCCATTCAGTGAGGAGGGGGAGATAAAAAATAATCACTTGTGACACTTAAGAGCTCTAACATTTGTGTCAAAGAACTAGGACAGCAGCCCAGTGATGAGCTTTCTCTTCTTGGCTCTCTCACCTGCTGCCCATTTGTTTCAAGGGCACCACCTCTGTATCTCAGGTTGCCCTACCCCTTTTATTTTTAACAGATAGGGAAAAGAGCCACCTGCCTCAAAGAGCTAAAAATTAGTCAACATTGGAAAGCACCAAGCTGCRCACAGACAACTGTGAAACAGAAGTTTCAAGAAACTCAGACACAGCTTTTCATCAAAGCAGAAGTCTCAGTTCTGAAGTTTCAAACAGCACTTTTCCTGTTCTTTCTGCAAGTGCATACACCATAACTCTAATGGCATGTGAAAGATCYCCTGACCTTTGGGGCAGGCGACTGTAACAGCAGATTGCAGACACTGTTTCCTCATGAACACAAATATCACAACAGTGACCTCAGTGGTTTCTTGCTTGCTCAGACACTTCAACCAAAGGCCAACAGCTATGTGGGCATATTTCTTCGCARTAAGAATTACTATTGAAAGCAGTTACCATGAAAGCAGTCTCAGAAGTAGATAAACACCACAGCACAAATCCCAGGAACAACTTCAGGTCTTACTGCAGGTTTTCCTGTTAGCTGTGACTTGATAAAGAAATAACYCATCAAATTAAACTGGCAACTGAGGGTGCACAATCACCAGAACTTTCATTTTATTGTTYAGAATGACACTTATGAAATAGATCATGTTGTGTGGAAACAAAAAGCCAAATTTCTCTGCAATGAAACACTCTCTACTGAATAAAAAGTATTTATAGGAAGTCACACAATCCATCATCTGAAGGGTCATGGCAGGAAACAGGAACACCAAGGCATCTTGTTTGTTTAACTGTAAAACTCCAATATCTTATGTCTTACAAGTATCCAGCAAAACAAACACCTGTCCCAAGACCACAAAAGTAACATCTCATGACAGTTAACTGTGGAAACTGAAAGATCTGCCTAAAAACTCTCCTTAAATTTAATAAGGTTACTTTAWGGCAAGTGAGAATCTGGTCAAGATTATTATTAGATTTGCCTGGTTTGCATATACATGTTCATCTTTTAGTACTGAAATATTCACACTTACATGAATGTTTCTACCATCATGGTTTTTAAAACTTTCATRAGAAGACAAAAAACCCCAGTAGAATTTATCTTGCTTAAACCCAAACATACTATTTGCACCCAAAGCTTTTCAATAGATTACTGTTCAGTTGCATCTTGATAAGGCATTTCAATTCACTTGTAACTGCAACTAACCCAACAAAAATGAACCTTCATCACTTTCCTGTACATGAGTCACAGATGCCAATATATTGAAATCCTCTGGCAAGTTTAGGCCCTGAACTTCTAAAAAACCAGAGGATTGTTATCATGTCAACAGCACTGAACGTTTAGTTCAGCTTCTCTTCCACTCAYTTAAAAAAATTGACGCTGAACAAATCTAACGGGGAAAAAAAGGCACAGAAAGGAGAACCTGCAAAGCCCTCAGCAGGTAGCAGTCCCTCACACTGGACACGGCTGCTCGTAGCCCCTGACAAGTTTGAACACACCGTTATGCTGTAACAGYCCTTGGGCAGCACAGCAGGGGCTCTGCACAACCCCTCCACGMCGGCCACCCTGACAAGTTCACCGTCCTGCGGCCCCTCGGGCTGCCCGGGCCCGCCCCAGGCCGCGCCGTGTGGCGCACTCGGGAAAGCGCCCGCCCGCCTCCTCCGGGCTCCGCGCAAACACCGCCGGTGCCCCAAGAACCGCCGCAGGGCCGGGCCGGGCAGCCGCGTCCCTCTGCTGCCCCCGTCGCCGCCCCGGGGCTCTGTGCCCGCTGCCCTTTGTTCCGGCTCACAGCTCCCGGCTGCTTCCCCCGTGCCCGGGTCACCCGGAGCAGCCCCGCGGAGGAGCCCCCGCCGCGCGGGAGGAGAGGCCGGGGCCGCCCGCCCCCTGTAACTTTTGTTATGGTGGCGGCGCGGAAGGCGCCCGGAGCCCCGGGGGAGCGGCCCCGACCCCCCCGTGCTGAGTCACCCCGGCGGGGCTGCGCCCCCTCCCCGCGCCCCGCGGACAATGGCGAGGGCGGGCCGTGCCCGGCGCTCCCCGCCCCGCGCGGCCCCCGCACCGTGATGTTGCAGTGGATGGTGAGCGGCGGCGGCGGCTGCGGGCTGGAGCCCGGCGGCGGCGGCAGGAGCACGAACTGGCAGTGGAGCTCGTCCAGCTTCCAGGAGACGATGCGGAAGCGCTCGTGGTCCTTGTCGAAGATGGACTCGAGGAACTTCAGCTCGGCCTTGAGCCCTGACACCGACATCCTGGCCTCATCTCCGGGCCCGGGCCTGCGCTGCCGCCGCCTCGCTCCGACTCAGCCGGCCCGACCCTGGCCCCGGCCGCGCCTGCGGGGCTGAAGATGGCGGGGCCGGGGCAGCCCCAGCCGGCGGGGCACGGCGGAGCTCCCTTTGTACCGACCTCCTGCGCYCGCTCGCTCGCTTAAATGGGCAACAGCGCAGCCCGCTCCCCTACCCTTCCCTTCCTCCCCGGCGGGCCGGGCCAGCCGCGCCAACCGCCCCGCCCTCGCCCTGCCCTCCTCCCGCTGGCCCKGCCCCGCGCCCGGGACACGCGCACCGGGCCCCGCTCCTCCCCCGGGGCCGCGCCCGCTCCCGCCGGGCACCTGCGGTCCTGCCCGCCCGCCCCAGCCCTGCCCGGGCACTGCCTTCTGCAGCTCCCTCCGGYCCCCGCTGCCGAACCGCAGTGACCGCTCACCCTTGCTTCTCCTCTCCCCCTGCTCAGCYCTGCCGAAGGGCAGGCGGAATTCCTAGCTCACCGCACTTCTGTTTTGCTGAGAAAAACTGCAGCTTTGCGTTTGCTCTTGTCATCTCAGAGTCCTGTCAGTCCTTCAGTACTCCTCGAGGGTCAGTCGCCTTAAACCAGGAATTCCTGTCCTGACATTTCTGGCGGATCCATACAAATTAAATTTGGTGTTGGTCACTGCATGCTGGAAATCAGCAATAGAGAGGTCAAGAAAAATTGTTACTGCTCTATTTAAGCTCATCTAGAATTGTTTGTACAACATTTTATCCCCAGAAAAAGCATCACGATGCATGAAAGCAGAGTAAACTGAATACTCACTACATTCAGAGATCGAGAGGTGCTGCCCCTTCCTGACACTGGAAATAGCGTGTCTGCRCCTTTATTTGTCCCTTCCTACATTGGTTTTGCCTATAGACAGTTGTCAGTGCTTTGGAAACATGTATCAACTCTCACATGACACATGAAGTGTAATACAAGCAATGTTGTTGCATCCTGTCCTTCATGTTTTCCAACCAGCTATTAATTAATGCAGTACACACATAAACCTGAAATAAGGAATTGCCTTTTTTTTACATTGATATTTTATATAAATCTTTAATTACAGACAGACTGGCAGCACTTCACAAACCACAAGCTGAATCTTGTCAAGTGGTGAGAACTTTAGTCTTGATCCAGAAAAACAGTTATGCACATGCCCAAATCCAAGCATATGGAAGTCTTACTGATTTGTGGGCTCGAAATTCCTATCCTTCCAGCAAAGAGAGCTGCAAAGAACACTTCACTACAAAAGGACTCAGGAAGGATTAACACTGGTTAAATACTCTGAATGAAAGATACCAAAAAGTCCACAGGTATTTTTAGGTGTCATTTGAAAGACTCTGATTATACAGTGTTTTCAACTCAGCTTTCCTGGATAGGCTGAAGTGTTGCTTAGACTGTACAGCCTGCAAAGTGAAGCCAGAGAGGATGTAACTGTTGTGTGTCGATACATCTACGGGCAGAGTGAAGAACTTTGAGAGATAAGGGAAGGTTTAAGTACAAGGGCAAAATAGCTATAAATAAGCAGCCGAAAATACCCATTAGAAGGGGAGGAYCTGGAAGAGCATCCCTATGGGAACCCCTGAGACAAAACCAAACAAAGCAGACTTTGTCAGGCRTTGCATGGTGTGATGCATGAGGAGGAATGAATTTGGTGACTCAGCCCGATTTCCCTTGTACGATAGGATTTTGGCCTGSAACACCTCGCTGTTGGGTGCGTAGGCTCGGCAAGTTCAAACTGCACCTTTTGTCGTGTCTTACCAAAGCTGTCTCTRTCACTACCCCAGTCTTCCATCATCCTTGTCTGCTCATCTTCCCCCTGCTCTGCCTCTCCACTGCCTGTGACACCACACTGTTTTTGGTTTTTGGCAGCCGCACAGCTGAGAGCTGTGGATGTGCTCACTGMGAGGACACCTCACCTGCAGCAGCTGCTGGAAGCCATGGGAAGCTCTCTCAAGCATCCACTGATCCAAACGCCACTCTGTCTCCTGAGCACCTGGCAGACCAAACAAATTGTTTAATCAGTCAAATGTGTTCTGCAAACCATGTATTRTTTAGGTCTAGTCTAGGACTTTCCCCATCTCCTTCAGTCTGCCTTTTTGTTGCAGGCTTCAAGAAGCAACATGCAGCTGCACAGCCACCACTCCTGTGAATTCTCCTGCTCTTCTCAGTATTTAGTAGGCACTGTGCAAGCTGTGACAGTCACCTGTGAATTAGTTTCTGTGATAAGACCTAGTGAACACATTGGGCTGTGTCGTTTTCTGGAATTCAGAGGCTGCTTCAGAGGCGTGAAGAGTTGTTTGACATGTCTGACTCACTCCTGTTTCTTTCTTCAGGACTTGCCATGGGACATCGACATGAATCTCATGTTGGTCATAAGATGATTCAGGAAAATCCAGAGTTTCCCAAAGACCAAAATGATTCTACTCAGGGCAGGACCTGACATCTTGGCTTAATGAAGGTAATGAATCCTGGTGCAGCCCCTTGGGAGCAGTCTATCAGATTCCAGTAGTTACAGTTGCTCTTTAATTCCCTTAATCGATATTGCCTATAAAAACCACTTTTTTTCTAACTTTCTCCTTGCATTTACATCTTCAACATCATTATTACCTCTCTTTATCCTACAGCTAGATTACCTCTCCCAGGAACTGAACTTTGGCCAAATCCCTGTTTTGAAGATAACATACCTTCATAACCTTCTCTGTTTCTTCTCCCTCCTTTTCATTTAAAAATAGAAAATTTTTAAGAGTCTTCAACTGAAACTCTCGGAAAAAACCCAACAGATTCCTGATTGCATTCTTGGACAGAACAAGGAGACAAACAGTTTAGACCAAAGCTGTCTTTCCCCTCAGCAGTTACTGCCAGCTCTGTTTCCAACAGATCAGATAGGCATGTTCTTGTCTGGACAGAAAGCCAGCAGCAGAGGCAAAGGGAACAGAAGGGAAGATGAGCTTAGGGTGAGCCATCAAGAAAGAAATTAAGTAAAATATAGGATGAATGAGCTTTGATGAAAATAATAGTTGTTTGGGACTTAAAGAAAGGACATTTCAGAGAACAAATGAAATTCAGTTTACATTAGTTCTTTTCTTCCTTTGAATGCCTTTTCTAGGTCTGCTGTATTTCCAACTTTAGCCCTGAGTGAAGATCCTGTACAGTCAGTTGAATGTGCCTAGCAGAGGATCGATTTGTTTCCCTGAGAATAGTTTATAGTTTTGTTTTTTTGACCTCACTTCTCTCTCATTTACAGCTTAGCACTTAGAAAGGGTCTTTCTGTTTAATTCTGAAGTCACTTTCCTAAAAGAAATGTCAGGCACCAAAAAGGAACTGCCACTTCAGAAACAAGAAAGGCCCAGGTCTTTTGTAACCCTGAAATTCAGCMGACAGAGAAAGTAAAGGATAAAGTTAATGAGATGGGAGAAAGTGTAAATTGATTTTACTGATGAATGATGCAGTTCGATAATAGCTGATCCTGGGGTAGAATAGACACTTGAACTTTTTCACAGGCAGCAGCAGAACCTGAGACTAGAAAAGACAAATAATACCTGGCACCCATAAAGAGAAGGATAGAAGGAGACCTTACCTGAAACCTTGGACAAAAGCAGAAAGAGTCAAGAGGATCCTGCTTTACCAGGACACAAGTCAAGCTGCCTTGCTTGCCAAAGTCAGGCTTTCACATAATTTTTGAGCTCGCAGCAACAGAGTAATTGCTTCAATAACGAAGTCACCTTCAAAGCATTGAGAAAAAAACATACATCAGTGCACAAAAGCTGATGAAAGGGCAGGACAAGCCAGTTTCAAGAAGCATTGTGTGCATCAGGCGAGGGATTGCTTAGTCCCTCAGACACCTATTTCACTTTCAAAAGCTTTAACAGTTAAAGAATTTCAAAACCAATCTATCCYAGAGCAGCTCTGGACAGAGAGGCATACTGTTGTCCAGATGTTCAGATATAGGTCAAGGAGATGTCTGCAGGCACTCAAATACCATGGCCATAAATTTAAACATTAAAAAAAATCAAGTTTCATTATTTTACCCAGGATGGTCAGAGCAATTTTCAACTCCAGTTCTTCCAGGTCCATCCCTGTGGCCTCAGCAATTTAGTCAAATAGGTCCTTCTTTGGAATGCTTTGGCTCATCCACTGAGAAGTGCTTGTAATCCTTTACAGGAAGCAGCAATAACCTGTTGGGGGAGATTTCATTACAGTTTGTGGATTTGTAGTTTTGGCTATATTTATACCTATGGCTCAACAGTATATATTTCTGAACTGTCAAAAGCGGCATAGTGTCTGCAAAGAAAGGTCAAATTATATGGTTTTGTTCTATATGGAAGTTGTGGGAATTAATTTATCAGAAGAAAGGTGCCACAGGAAAGCCAAGCCATGCTAATCACAGTCTTGCAATGCTGAAGATGCAAATTAAAATCCACTGTACAAACACATCAGAAACCAAACTCCTTGTGCATAGTGAGGGAATACACCCAGTACTCTCCTTAACAGCTTACACAGCTTCCTTAAAAACAGATAAAAAACAATCTCTGAAAGCAATAAGGAACCATGCAGCCATATCTGAGGTACTCCATTTGAAAAAATAAATGAACAAGCTAGAGAAATAAAGAAAATGTGGTATGATTTTTCCAAAACCAGCTGAGGAGGGAAGAGGTAGTTGCATGGAACTGTTCAGAGTTGAGCAACACACCTTCCCCGGTCTCTCTAGGACTTGCATCCTTTCCTTTGGATCCACAGAGTAGTAAGCCTTATAGGGCTCAGCAAGCTTATCCTCCCTTGCCATYACAGGAGCTTAAAAGGGATGTTCAGGAGCAGATGTCAGATGCCAGGCTCAGTCCTGCTAAATACATTTCTGCCTGGAGTGGAAGGCAAGGGAACGGGCAGGTCCCCAGGGCTGAGATACATTCATAGCCACAGCTGAATTCTCAACCCCTTCATCCCCCTTCTGCTTTCTTATTTTGATGGGCAGTGCAATAGTTAACTTCATCTCTATTTAAAATATCAGCATAGGGCATCTGAGGTGGCAGACACTGAGGTGAATTGGGCAGGTGAGAGTTATTTCAGATTGTGCAACCACATGACTTAGCATGGAAAACACAAATCAAATACATCTCAGCAACCCTACTAACCAGGGCTTCTCATTCACTTTCACCTCTTTTTGTAGGTAAGTTTAGATTTTGGGGAATATAATGGTGCTTATGATAGTACTGTCCCTGCTCAAACCCTCTATGGACTCCAGTGCTACACAAACATGGACCTTACCAGTGTCACAGCAAACCAGACACAGGATGCAGTCTCATTTCAGAGGTGGGGAAGGTCAGACTGGGGAGGTAAACCAGTGGTTTTCAATCATTYGCTGATTTGGAGGTCACAAGTGTCCACAGGCCACAAGTCAAGATCTACCAAGTCCTAGTATGAGATTTTTTACATACTGCACATCTGATAACTTTTAAATATCAAACACACAAAACTGAGTTTGGTAGATACAACACTGTTAAAAATCTAAAAAAAACCCAAATGAAGTAGTGAAGTACAGGTGGAAAACAGAAAACTAGTCCATGTACCTTTATGGGTAAAAGAAGGTCAGAAAATACAAGATTTTTTTTCCAGTATAAAGATGACTTGAAGTCATCTTTTCTCATAATGACTGAGAAAAAGTCACAGAAAACAGCAGTCTCAGAATCAAATGCAAGACCAAACCTCAGGAAAGAATGATCTTAGCAATTACAATTCTATAAATCTGACTCTTTTCCTGCTAGAAACAAATTCTAAGCACAAAAAGSTGCTGAAAGAGATGAAGGATAACAGATTCACCAGGAGTTACACGTGCCCTGAAGTTTATAAGGAAGGAAACTTCCTGTAGACTTAAAACATCAGTGAGTAGAAGGAAAGTAACAGAACCAACATACTTGGCTTTAAACAAACATTTGGAAGACTGAATCACAGAAGTCTGAATATAACTAATTCACATCTTTTTTGACATAACAGCACCCACAGAATTTGAGAATTGGCTTAAGAATCATGAACAAGGATTAAAAATAGCAAATTACTGAGTAGGAAAAGGTACTTAATGTGTTTTAAATTTTTAATGGTAGTGCTGTGTTAGAGTAGAGATCAAGGCTTTCACTGTGATTTAGAAGAAACTGTAATTGATGAAATTATCAGATGACACACATGTTGAATAGCAATGAGGACAAGAAAATAATACCAAGAGGTGCAGAAAAATCAATTATAAAAATCAACCCCTTGATCTATAAAGCCACAAACCTAGTGATGCCTGCTCTTCTACAGATTGCATTTCTCTATCACCATCACATGGTATCTCACTTGGGCTCCTTCTGTAACCCCCCACCCCTTCCCAGTTCTTCTCCATGCCTCCACACCTCTTATTTTCCACAGGATTCTTGGTATTTCCACCCACATTCCCCCCCTGGTTTGGCCAGGGCAGACAGAGCAGGTGCTGTGGCTGGTTTCAGAATCTACCCTGCCTGGTACATTCYATTGTGTTCTTTACCTAGAGCACTGCAACTGTGGTCTTGGCAGAAAATTACCAAAAATCACAGCAGAATGTGGGACTTGGAGGACAAATTTCTGATGTGAGATTTAACAGAACCAAACCCCAGACTCTCTGATGCAGCCAATGTCCATTAGGATACTCCTTTACACGCCCCAATCCCAGCCCTGGCTTGCACTCCCTTTAGCTCCAGGCACAACACTGAGCAACCTCAGAACAACATCTGTGTGACACCTGCAAGAATGTAGTATGGCAATGTACTCACCAAGGTGATTTTTTTTTTTTTTTTAGACAAGAGTCTTAACTTGTCCCCTATCTGGCTGAGATAAATCTGGAAGATTTATCTGGCTTGAAGAACCAGTCTCATATAAAGAGTGTTAACTAGGGGATAGTCAAATAGGGATACACTACCTTCCCACAGTGATAGAAGGAGAGGAATAGGGTTGGAGGGAAGGAGTTAAAGGACATTTATCATCCCCTCCCCTCATTYGTACAGGGTTGTATCATGTAACCAATAGTACCGGTAGTTGCACAGGCCTGCATTTGCATTCTGGCTCCCCGAATCTGTGGGCTGAGGGCACTAAGTAAGGGATTATCTAGAACTGATGTAGAGAAGAAACAAGAAAAGTTAAATTAAGCTGTGAAGAGGAAAACAAAACCTGAATGTTGACCCAAAGCTTCCTGACACTGTGGCATAAGAGACCCTAGAAATCCCTGARGAAGCAATGCCATAGCGCAGAAGAGCTGCCAAGGGTGGCCACCAAGCTGGAACAAGGGTGGCCCAAGGTGGGCACGGTGGGGAAGGCCAAGGAAAAAGGCTGTGTTTTTACACAAGGGTGGCGAGGTGGGCTGGAGAAGGCAGTGCCCGGGGCAGCGCTGG
>NW_026623328.1:943216-1021029 GCF_030028575.1 Malurus melanocephalus | reverse complement strand
TTTTTTTTTTTTTTTTTTTTTTTTTTTTTTTTTTTTTTTTTTGTATGTGAATCATGCTATTTCAGAAAATGTTTTTATGGATGAGATTCTTTTTGTCCAGGTGCTCTGAAATCAGCAAAATCAACAGCATACTCATCCATTTAACTTTGCAGTTGTACAAATGTTGATACCTTCTTCTCCAGGCAAGGAGATTAGTCAGGAATATTTTTAAACACTTTTTCCATTCACAAAATTTAAACTTTTTTACAAGAAGTGCTTTTAGAAACACACAGTCATTCACCAGCTGGTGGAGCTCAGTAAATAGCAGGAAGATTTGTCCACAAACATTCCCTGAATTGGAAGAGAGTTGTGACTCAGCCACCTTTATTAACCTTCTGCTTTAATTTCCACAAAAGCTTATGCCTTTGGGAYATTGCTGCACTTTTGTAATGCTGACAGAAAGCATTACAAACACACTGAATTTACCACCTCGACTTACTGCAGTTCTACAGAACAGGTTTCTTTGGCACAAATGCAAATGTGTGACTTTCTAGAACAGCTGTAACAGATRTGAATAGATCAACTTATCAACTGCTGATATTACCCAAAGCATTAGCCTACATTTATCATCAGACCAAATATTAATTATAGACCAGGCATATATAGATTASATCACCTTATTCTGATAAACAATCCACTGAGCTCCAGCGGAAACCTGCCCATGGAGTCCAGCAAGCTGGGAATCTGCAGGGGAACATTTAGTTACTGAAAAGGTACCCTGAGCATTTTGTTTACAGTATAATCTGGGGGAAAAACATTGCAATTAATGTAAATTAGTGAAATATCACGTCATGTTTCAAATGCATTTGCAACAGTGAATTGAATATTCAACRTGGACACCTGTTCAAAGACCCAGCTAGAAGATGTTTTAAAACCCCCAGAACTTCAAACTAAAATGCACAGAGCATTTTCTTAATTTGTCACCATTTTTTAACTCTTGTTTTCTTAGAGACATAAGGATACTTTCACACCTTTCTCAGCACTTTGAGTACTAAAACATACCTTAAAATTAAAACACATGGTGTTAAACACTTAAATCAGAAACTGAGTCTTCAAAGAGAAATACAAAATGCCTCATGAACARCTATATTAAATAGGCTGTTCAATTTGGGAACATGAACATTTCTGWTAGAAATTATGATCAAACTTCTCTATTTTCTAGAGTAATTGAAAAAAATATTCTCCTCATACAATCAATAGAATTAAGAGTTATCCAGTGTCCCAGGTACTGGAATAAATTACGGAAAGCATTATTCTAATGCTTTTTCAGGTTGCAGAAGCAGASACAGTGATGTGATCTAATCAAGCACTCAGTTGCCAACATACCTTCTTAAAAAGTTCTGTTTGGACTCTCTTTAGACCCTTCCTGTGCTACTTATTTTTATGGTTGTGAAACATGCAGRCTGTTTGGGCTTAACAAAAGCAACCAGGAGTTTTTACTGAGCCACATCACACACAGGCAAGTGTAGGCTTTGTTCTAGGCATACAAGCAGTGCCTTAGAAATAGTTGGAATTTRAGCACATACTTTATATTAAAAGCAAATGCTCAACTGTTTTGCTGGATCAAGAGCTGCAAGTCTTACTGATGCCATGGTTTCTATGACAACCAAGTGTGATATTTCATGAAGGATTATGATTTAAAGGAACACACATCTGGCCTTTTCAACTGATGTGGTCCTAGTTTATCCTGTACGTACCTTGTGTATAAATCTGCTTGTTTTTGTGGAATCCCTGGACCCACAAGGAGGAAAGGCAGGCCTCAGCAGACCAGGCAGAAAGCAAATGAAGTGCACTTTATTCCTGCAGATTTCAAGGAGAAAAAATAAATTTAGACTCGGGGCTGCACAATCCTTTCAGGCACAGCTGCAGCCCGGGAGYTTGCTGATAGTTCAGGGATACTGTAGCAGAAATGCAAGAAATGAAGGGCCAGCTGAAAAGCAGGAAATACTGTGAAGCCACACACGCTCCCTTCACAGCCCTGACATGGTTTCCTGCACCACAACCTGTCCTGGGGGTGGCTCCACATCCTACTGAAGACTCAAGCAGCTGTGGAACTGTTAACCAAACTCTGGTCTGAGCAGGTCACAGCCCCACAGACTCCTTCTGCCATCCCAACAGGGATCTCTGCTGGTTCTCTGCCCCTCTCAGCCCTGAATTCTGCAGAAATTCCWCTCCACCCCTGCTTTCTGATGAACTCATTCTCCATTTGGCTCAGCTGAGAATGTGTTTGATCTCTTGGTGATACATTTCAGCTAGCTCCATGGTCCTCAGTGATCTCTGCAAACATAACCAGAAAGGTATTTTCTCCCCTTGGGAGCAGGTGCCAAAAAGAATTCCATCATTCCAAAAACTAGCCCAGACTAGCCAATTTGAACCAGGGTAGGAAATACCTATGAAAAAGTGAACTCTCTCCCTGTCCCTGCTGTAAGATCAGCAGCCTGGTCTTTAACTGAGGGTGCYGTAAGCAGCCAGAAGGCTGCAGCATGTTCTCAGCTGCTCATGTGCTGTGGCCCAGTTCACCTCAGCAGTTCAGCCATTTTGGGTAGGAATATCTTCCTCTGTGTCATTTTCAGAGAGCAGCCTGGCTCTGGGCTGCTGTGCATTCAGGACACACTGATTCACCTGCTCCTTTCACAGGCAAATGAGAGCCACTGCTGCAAATTTGTTCCATGGCCCTTTTAAGTACATGGCTGGCTTTGTAGCAAACAGCTCCCTTTAGATTAGGATAAATGCTTTACCAGGGAGATTAGTGCCACTGCACTTGTGAAGTCATGATATTCCCCACAAATAAAATCAGTGACTATAAATAGCCRGAACATCTTCCATCCTATGAGATTATAAGCTTCTTCCTTGCAAAACAGATGAGCTCATTGAGAGATAATTTTGTGATAGCCAGATAGCTTCAACATAAGATTGAGCCCATCATCATTAGTCCAATTAAAGCTCCTTTTTATACCAGAAAAATAATTGATGTGCTGATAAACTGCTTCAGTTCATTGTTACTGCAATATCCACAGCTGCTCTGAACACATCCATGTAATCAATATGGCCCACTGAAAGGTTTCTAAATGAGTTAACTCTTCCAGGAATCAGCCAGATTTCTGAGGGGCTATCATGCTTTTTGTTCTGTGTTTCTTTTATTTACAGAGGCATTAAGTCCAATCACAAGCTGATCACACACACTTGAGCAGAGCATAATMTGAATGTCGCATGCTATTATTGTAACAGAACTTGAGCAAGGGAACCTGGCCTTGAGGCTACTTTTCCCATATTAAAAAATACCTAACCTAACCTGCCTCATTCTGACAGAACTAGGTTAGGAGTGACTGTGTGTGCAGTTCCATTGGCAGAGCAGGACGTACCGTACGTGAGGGACAGGAAAATGGGAGCCAAAGGCAGGGAGCTCTGACTCCAATTCAGARCAGCATCTCCCACAATGGCCTCAGCAGTGTGATCAAAAAGAGCCATTTCACCCCCATGCCAAGCTGCAGGCCCCACTGAACACAAACTGGGGCTSCAGTCTCCCTGTTCCTTTTGGTGCCATCGCTCCCCTCCCTGTGCTGCAGGTGCAAACAGCTGRGCAGCTCCCAGGGCAGAGCTGAGAATTGAATTGTTGTGCAAAGGTGTGGCCGCAGGCACACTCACCAGCTTTGTGCCCTGCTCTGTGGGGTAGATTAGAAACATTCTTAGGAGCCAMAGAAAATCTCCAAATGCCTAATGTYACTGCAGGTCCTCAAATCTCTCAGATCAGCCTCTCCYTGCCCTGTGTCAGGGGAAGGACTGTGGGGAAGACAAGCCTGCACACATTTAGCAGAGGGCTTGGAGCTTTTGTTGTTGGCTCAAATTAAAAACCCCGACTAAAACTGCAAAGCTGTTTAAAAGTTTTTTTAACCATAATGAGACAAACACTTGAACCTCAGACTTACTCATCCACAAATCTCTTTTTGGAATCACATACTTCTATTTCATGCATTGCCACATTCTGGAGATAAAGGTTTTTTTAGCAGCTGTAGACACCTCTGCAGAAGCAATTACGGCCTCCTGATGCCTGTGGCATTCCATGAGAACTTCCCAGTGTGAAATGCAACTGCCCAGTCTCCTCTCAAGGCTCACTGCAGGCAGCCTTATACCAAAAACTAATGCTGGGTGCTGCACATGGATTASAGGAGCTAAAAGATTTTTTTTTTCACACTCAGAAGTAGTAATCACATGCAYATAGTCCATTATGGGGGCTAGGCAGTGACCTAAAAAGAGCTTCTCAGTTGTTCCTTGCTATCTGCTGCTGATGYTGCCACTGGAAATGCAAAAAAGCAAATCTGCATTTCCCCTGCTGAAACACAAACCTTTAATGAGTTTATTTTGAATTGTGTCTCAAAGACTATGCAGAGATGATAGTAGGATGCATAGCTTTAAATAACTTGMCAAAATCCTTTTAGGAAACAAAATAGCACACATTTTTTGAGGGGTTCCCATCTGTCTGAATTTCTAATTTGATTTTTGCAGCTCACACAGCTCAGATGGGACTTAGTTGAGAATGCATAACTGGAAGCTGGGTTTCTGAAGTTTTCTTCACACCAGGATACCAGGATGTCACCTGCATAAGAAAATTCTTAAGCTRCTGAGCTGCAGCTCAGGCCCTAGGTCTCCTCTCTGCCTTCCTCAGATAAGGAGGTCCCCAGTGCTCCCCAGTGGCTCCTGCAGCAGCTCCTCAGTGCCACTGCAGGGAGCAGCTGGTGACAGGAATACAGCACTGAGCTTGCCAGGCTGGCCCTGCCTCTGGCCACCTCAGACCCCTCCTGCTGCTCCTGGAACCACATTTTGTTAGTTGGTTTGGTTTAAAATCCCTTCAGAGGTTGTTTACAAAGACTCTGGCTCATGAGAAGCACAAGCCCTCTTGGAAAGGGTGGTACACCCAGAGGCAGTGAATTCTACATTGCTTCCATTCTAGAATTCCACCTTGGAGCTCCCATCCAGGGAAGGGAGCTAAAGATAGCTGCCTTTTCCAAATAAAGATTTTCTGGGGCTGCATCACCCTCTGATGTTTTGAAATTTCCAGTGGACCACATCAGTCATGGTGAAGTGAAAACCAGCATTTACACACAACCTTTCATCCAGAAGTACAGCATCATCTGCGTTGAGGATACCATCTTGTTTCAAAAATCCCACATCTGTCAGAATCCTTTAGGCCTTTATTGCAACATATAGTGACTAAAAAGAATGGCTTGTTTCCTGTTGTTTCAGTTCGTTTGCTCTATGTGCCTGGCAGCATTTTGCAGAATTTCACTGTTTCCCCAAGGCTGGCAGTCAGTTTTCCTTGTTGTTTGTGTGGGCTTTTCACACACAACACAGAAAACGAAAACACTAAAATAAAACCAAACAAAAAACAACCAAACCAAACCAAACCAACAAATGAAAAAAGCAAACCAATACCCCCAAACAAACAAACCCCCTCACAAAAACAAAACAAACCAAAACAAAAACAAAAAAACCCCACCAAACCCACCAAAACARAAAATGTGATCATAATCCACTTAAAACAGCCAGCAGGGGGACAGGGGCAGGACCAAGAACTCCRCTGACTCTTTGAAAAAAGTGAATGCATTTCAAATTTACTATTTATTACCTAGTTAGCTGTAGAAAACATATTCTCTTTTTATAACTAAAAAGCACAGGTCATCAGCCTATCACTGTCTCTGGCAATTTTAAAATCAGCTGAAGAAACAGAGTATCATCTCTATTGATTAAATTTTATCTGGCTTCATAGCTTAAATGAGCATAAGAAGTCAGTGATCAACTTCTGCTCAGTACTTACATTTTTAGAAACAACTTGGGTAACATGTTACTCTTATTAGGATGGAAAAAAGATATGTAGTTAAAAGCCAGAAATTCTGTATTTTTCCCCCATGGATTGATAATTAGCTCTATTATTTACAGATCTTTAGTTTTACTTCTGTTGGTTTACTCAGTTGTGGGCTTCAGTCCCCAAAGGTAAGATCTGCAGCCCTCCAAGGTGAGGAACCTCCTTTCAGCTCTTCTCTCCCAGCAGCTCTGGCTGCTCCTCCAGACACCAATCTGACCCMAAAGAGCCTGAGAGCTGAGGCACAGGAACTCCATAGCCTTCAGAGAGAGCAATTACAGAGTATTCCTTGTTAAACTCCTCACTGCTAATATTTGTTGCCTTTTACAGAAGATTATTAAGAAAAAACATCCAGGACATGCAGAGCTCTTATCTATATGAGGATGGAGCTCATTATACCTCTTGTGACTTTTATGTCTGTGAGCAGACTTGAYGTTTAAACACAAGCAGCTTTCTTTGCACATTTACTCAGGCAAGTGCCATCCACATCTTGTGTGTGTGGTTCTTCACAAGCCAGGGCAAAGCTGCAGGAACAAGAGGGAAAGAGCTTGGTAATACGCCCACCAAAAAGGACATTTTATCGTTTTAGCATCACTTTCTGCGTGCGGCAGGATCTCAAACCCACACCTAGTTAACGCCGGCCAGGAGATGGCGAGAGAGGAACGCTGTTGGAGCACATCAGGAGCCACAGCTGGCCTTGGATCACGGGAGGGACCAGACCCATCCCATGGCAGACAAGGATGGAGAGCGACTGAGCTGCTTAATTGAAAGGATGCTTTTGTTCTCCAAATCCAGTTTAATCTGAAAATCTGACAAGTTCTGAAAATCTGTAAAACTTGACTACAAAAAAGGAAATGATAGCTGCAAATCTTTTGGGGCAGAAAGGGAGAAAAGAATTCTTAATATTCTTAAGACATCTSAGAAGGCTGTGTAGGCACTACACTCTTTGGCAGGTATCTCCACACGAGAAGCCAGTGACAATCAGGCAAACCTGGAGCATTCTCATGACATCCCTGCCGCTACCATGGGTCACTATTCACCCACAGGAGATCACAACCGTGGACATTCAAAGAAAGTATATGTTGCCATGGCTATTTTATTTTCTTCTGCAGAGCTGATGTGCAAGTTCAGAAAAGACTTCTTGAATTAAACTGAACTATTAAGTTTAAGCAAAGAGTATTATTTCTAGACAATTGTTCCTATTAATTTAAGGCACAATAATTTCACTATTCAACATCTTGGGAAAACCACATGGTATTACCAGCACAGAATTAAAGGTTTCTGATAATKTTACTCCAGCTAAGAATCTACAACATACTTCATATTCTGAAAAAGCACCTAGAAATCTATTATTCTGAGGTTCATACAGCCTTTACCTGTTTGCCAATATTTGCTTTGGCTCAGCCTGAAGTTGAACAGGGCATTAATTCTGTATGATAGCCAGACAGAGTTGTGACAGAGTTATACCATCTGAGTACAGGACAGGATGGTTTCATGTACAGTTTGTCGTGGAGATCCACTGGCAGTGGTTACAATTTAGTGTCAAAGGAAAGTGTGGCCACATTAATGTTCCAAAGCTGCTCTATTCCATTTTATTAAACTTCCACGTTTTCACAGGCAGAAAACTCAGTTTGGAGAAGCAGTGATGCTCAGTAGTTTTCCATGATTTCTTTCCCCTTTTAATATCCAATTTATTTCACTTTTCCCAACCCATTTTCAACCAGGAATACTGGAAACTGTTCAAATTTGTCCTGATCAAMCCTATGTTCCTAATACTGTCTGACACATCCTGAACACAGGTCCTGCAAAGTC
Organism: Malurus melanocephalus; assembly: GCF_030028575.1. Lineage (NCBI taxonomy): Eukaryota > Metazoa > Chordata > Aves > Passeriformes > Maluridae > Malurus > Malurus melanocephalus. The sequence goes on along the minus strand of NW_026623328.1, from coordinate 1,013,321 downwards.
CTACTCTAACTCACTTTGCCAGGGTAGCTTTGGATCTCTGGGAAAGCAGGCAGAGCCATTTATCTTTAGAGATTACATGAGAAGTGAGGCAGTGTCACAGATTGTGTTTTCCTCTGTAMGTGTGATGTTCACTTTGGTACCTGGGAACCATCTGTCACACTCAGAATGGAGCCAAGWGCTTGGCAGACTGCTACAATGCTCTTCATTTTTGTTTGATATTAACCTTTTGTGTTTCTGATTTAGCTGCTGWTTGACCATGGCTTCTTCTGCAGATCATGGTAAGAAACATCTGGAAAGCACCCTGTCAATGACATAACTACACACCATTGCAAGTGGGTTTTGTCAGTACTATCTTATAGAAACAGCCTGCAAATATCCCCAGCTCCCTCCACAGGGAAATGCTTGTAAGACTCATCTGTTTGTAGAAATTTTTCTCTAAATGACAGAGATGGACATGGGAGACTCATGCTAAAAACTTCTGTCAGACACTAGCAAACAGTTAAGAAAGAATCTCTCTGAACACACAAGATTAGGTAACCAGTGGGAGAAAAAAAGCACATGATCAGCTGTGAGYTAACAGAGAAGGAACAAAAACCAAGAGGAAAGACTGAAAATAGCCTCCAGGTAGGTTCTCTGGGGAAGTTTAAAACTCAATCCATATCAGCAGGCACCTMAGCACCTTTAAAACAGGCTCAGAGTCCTTCAGCAGTTCACCTCAATCAACCTGTGGTTCCTCTTGGCCAGTTCCTAGTCCCCGGGTTTTTTACACAAGCACATCCCCTCCCATGGCTCTAATGCTGCTGCTCATGGTTATCATTAACCCTTCACAGGCACCAGCCATCCTGTGCCATCCTCTCCTGGCACTGTCCCCAGTTACCTTGGAAGGGTTTTAAGGCAGGAGCGGGAGACAGCCCTGCCTGGCCTCAGCTGYGGTGTTTTTCTTGTCTGCAGAGCAAAGGCAGCAGGGGCAGGGTTTTGTGGGGTGCAAGGCTGGTGACACTCCTCAGGGAGACAGCTGGCTGTAGCTCAGCAGCTTCTGCCCTTTGACAGCTCCTCTCCTCTAAATCACAYAGAGAAAGAGCCAGGAATATGTGTCCAGGGCAGCAAACACTGAGCCATCCCGAATAGAACCTGCCCATAAGATGTTCAGAGAAACAGAAGTACAAATGCACCCTCCAGCAAAGAAAATGAGAACTAATACAACAGACTGATGCTGCAGTGAAAATTCCCTAGGATAGCTGATAATCTCTTCATCTTATTTGAGTGTGAAAGTCTTCAATTTCCTAATAAACAGAAGATTATTTCAAGTCCACCTCTTTGCCAGCAGAGTGCATCCTTGCAGCTTGCACCAGGCACATCCCCTCTTGCTGCAGCACCCAGGTACCTTCAATCTTGAGTTGCCTTGTACCAGCTGCCCTTAGCACAGCCTCTGATAAGCAYCTATTTGCAAATGCTTAGTTTGGTAGAAGACCTGGTTTACAGCATAACAAATCAATGGGATGGTAAGAAAATGCCTTGTAACTAGATTTAAGATAGGTATTGTATATTGACACACAAACAAAATGCTGCTAGAAAAACAGTATCCACAGCAATATTGCAGTTCTCTCGGGTCAACTTTCTGAGATTTGCCATGCTATCCTTTCCCCTAACATGCCAACAACGAAGGAATAACTACCCCAGCAGTTTAACTCACAATTCCTTACCAAGGACTGGCTGTGTCTTTGTAGGCATTGCAACAAAGTGGTTCTGTAAATTAAGCTTCTCAGCAGCCGATCTCCAGGCATGTCTCTAGGGGTAGGAACCAAGCTGAATAGAAATAACRTAATATCTGAAGTGTACACTTGGTATTATGCAGAGTTTCATAAAGACTTTGAGACTTTTGTGTAAACAAGGCACAGGAATGCTGATGGAAACACAAGTTTCTTCGGGTTCCCTCTTCTAGAAGAAGCTGTTCCATCTTTTTGTGGATTTTGACTTACCCAGCTGGGCATGTTCCCTCCTGTGCTTGCTCTGCATAGCCAGGTACAGAGCTGGAAACCTAAAGAGAATGTTGAGTTGAGTATYTGCTGCTTTGGTCAAAGAACATTCTTGCTGAGACTCTATGAATTAGCAGGAGCAGCATGGCTGATCCCCAGACAGTCTATTTCATTGCTACAGACATCTTTCTGGAATTTTACTGCTGTCTTCCCAGAAACCATTCCCTGTGGCAATGATTTTCTACTTCACAGAAGTAGATGCATCACTTCTGGTATTTCCACGAATTCTCAGTCATGACTGCCCTTGGAAAAAGCCACAATAAATCCYCAGCAATCCCATTTCAGACATAAAGGCTCTACAGCTTATACAATTATTCCCRATAATTTTCCCCGGGCTGATAAACAGTTGCACAGTTTTGATTTACAGCCACACTGCACTGTCAGACTCTTTGTAAGGTCTCACTRCCTGATCCTTTGGGAGGCTGACTGGACTAGAGGCTGTGCCAAAGCAGTGGGGACACAGACAGCTGGATCCTGCCCCAGCTTTGTCACAGCCCCTGCACCTGGGACCTCACAACTGCCACATGAGGTTAAACACAGAGCCTGCTGGTGCCTCCCTTCCATTTCCACCTGTCATCTGTCTCAGCTCTTTGGACTGTGAGCTCTGCAGAACCAGAGTTTCTTCYTAAAATAAACACGTTCAAGATCACAGGTGTGGTTTCTAGACACAACTGCAGCACAATGGGAAGCACAAAAGCAGAGCTGAGCTATTTTCTGACTGWCCCCAGCATGAGGCTGGTGAGGCCCAAGCACTGCTGTCAGAAGGGTGTGTCAAGGGCAGAATTCATGACGAAAAAATTGCTCATCTGAACGTCTAAAAGCAAATGAGTGTGCACATTTCAGTCATTAAATTCACTTAAGAGGAAGACAACTAATGTGATAGACACAGTTATGGATAAAGAACAGGCAGTGTTGTCACTGAAATGACCTAATAAATAAATATTGGAGGCTGTTCTAAGKTTCTCAATGACCTAAAAGGATTTTTATTTTCAACTTCTTAAAAAGGAAGGAAGAAAATTTTCTTGCGRAAGMAAAGAGGATTAAACAGGCATATCARTGCCCTTCATTAAACAGATACATGTCAGAGAAAAACACTCATCATGATGAGGGGTGGTTATAAATATGGAATAGTCTTAGATGTGAAAAGAGAGGCAGGTTATTTGTGTGAAGTGGTAGCACTCCTACTAGCAAGAAAACAATAATTTCTGGATAAAAAAGCAAAATAGGGCAACAGAGAACAGCACTTAAAAAAAAAAAAAAAAAAAAAAAAACTACAAAAACCCCAAACCTCTCATTGGTTGCAGAGGCCATTATTAGAAAATATGAACAAGAATCTGATACCAAAGCAGATATAAATATGTCCCAAATCTCACACAAGCAGCTGATTAGTAACAGCTCTGGACAGGCAGGTTCTTGTCACCAGAAAAGGAAGAGAGACCTCAGTATAAGGCTGATCCTGGGCTGGAGGGCAGTAGGGCAGCAGGCCTTAGGCTRGCCAGGAAAAGCCAAGGTGCAGTGGGTTTAATGAATTTTGAACCAAACATCTCAGTTCAAACACTCTGAAACAGCTGACAGGCTGTCCATCAGTGAAACAGCCAAAACAGCCAGTGGACAATAAGGAGATATTCTAAATTAGAGCAGTCTGATTAGCAAAATGGGGATTTCCTGCATCTCAGCAATGAAGAATCAGCTGCTACAGCTGTACCTGCCAGTTACTGGGGTTGGGCTTTTAGGAATTAAAAATGATGATTCTTTACTTTTATCTCACATCACTAACAAATCTGGTAATCCAGAACAATTTCTGGTTGTATGTCTGAATGAGCACTCTCAAACATAAAGTTTGTAACACTGAAGTTGAACCCTTTGTTTTAAAGAAAACTTCCCTACTACAAATAAACGTGAAGTACACAGTTATGTTCTCCCAGCATACCACCAGGCACTGCTTACCATCTCTTTTCAAGAATTTCAGGCAATAGGGCAGATCCTGCTTTCAGGCATATGTGATYASCTGGAGATCAAATTCATCACAGGTKAAAACACAGCTATGACAACCAGGTCATTGAGTTTACTGATTTCTGTTTTTGGAAGTCCGACCATAGGTAAAATTTTTTTCAGAACACTGGCTTAGTTTTCTTATACTTGTAAAAAGCTGAGGTACAGTCTGCTAAGCTATTTTTCACAATTTACAGTGCTTTACCTGTGGGAGAAAATGTCATCCAAAAAGAAGGACTGGTTTCATTTTTCTACCCTCTTCTGGCCTCCAAACAGATCTGAGAGGAAAAAGTCAATTCCACTCATTTTCTACAATATTACTYATTTGTGAGCAAAGTCAGGCAACCAGCAACAGGCAAGCCAAGGACACTGGTGCCTGAAAGAGGGACCCCTGTGACCYGTTCTTTGGTCTGGTCATCCTGCAACACCATTCTGTTACTACAACAAAATTTGGTTTTATAGCCACTGCTAAGAAATTCTGAGCTGCCCCTAAGCCTGGACAGTGGAACTGGCACAAACTTTGGCAGTGACATTACCTGTGGAAATGTCAGCTGGAAATGGCTGCTGGTTTTCAGCATGTCAGAGCTGGGGGAGGAAGCTGAAGAACTCACATTTGACTATTATGGGCCTGGTCAAATGGACAAACAATGGGACAAAGTACCAGGATTTTGCTGGTRCCCCTACCAACTCACACGTAGTAGCTGGTATCTGGGTCAGTGATTCCTGGGCTTTYTCTTGGCAGAATGGCTCTGTCCCAGAACTTTGCTGGGCTTTTGTGTGCAGGGAAGCCCTCAGCAGCTTCAGCAGAACCTCTCAGACAGGTCTGGAGAGCTTCGTGCCAGCTGCCACCTTCCTGCTTCCCTGTTCTTAGGAAAGCCAAGGAAGGCAAAGAACTTGTGGGTCAAGATCCTCCATTGTCAAACAACAAAGAAGCACAGAATTTGTCCTCCTTGTTCAGGCTCCCTCTATCAGTAATTGCTGCTGGTATCTTTTATATCCAGCTGGATAAAGGAATAACCCAGCAGCAGTGAGGGCTCAGAGCTGTTTTTCCCTTGCAATCCAGGTTTAAGAGGCCCAGTCCTCCTCCAACCCCTGCAGCAGATGCTTAAAACAGACAGCAAGTGATGAGTCATGCCACTAACAGCAGAAGAATTGGATTCATTATTTACCAGTCTCTGGGGCCCCTGTGCTGCTCAGAGATGGCCTCCATCTCCTATCAATCATTTAACACGTTCCAGTTCAGTGCAGTTAATACAGCTTAGAGCACAGATCTCGTCTGGAAGAATCTCTCATTTACTGCTCTTTTGTGCAATCTCCTCCCCACTCTCATGTTCCTTAACCAGCCTGATAACCTCTTGGCAATGGTTCAGCTCTCTTTCACTTTAAAAATTCATCTGGTGTTCACGAAAGGTGCTGAACTGCACTCCAAACTGCAGCCTGACGTTCTCCCACAGAGCAGGTACTGMAGGTACAGGGAAATTGTGTTGTGTGGCACTGGCCTGATAATTCATCTCAGCCCTTTTTATGAGGCGCAGTCTTTGGAGGTCAGTTATTTACATTTACAAGTTAATTAACTCCTCACCTTCTTGCTGAGAATATGCAAGGTCCAGCCATCCAGAGTTGCAGTAAATATCCCTCTGTCTCCAGTATCCTGGATCTCCTGGTGTCCAGGCTGGATGCTCAGGGAAGAAGGCAAGAGGGAAAGTACCAGCCCCAAATACCCTCCTACAGATTGCAGCTCAGAGGCCTCCTGGGTTTGAGGTACTTAGTGGTGCCTAGAGARTACAAATGTCTCTTCCACAAACTTGTTCATGGAAGTCTTTGGCATCTGCATCCTACAGCAATAATCCCACATTTTATCTACCTGTTGCAATAACCCACCTGTTCTTTTCCCCGTTGTGAACTTCGCACATGATGATCACATAACCAGAGAAGATAATTGTTGTCTGATCTACCAATGACYTACCACAAGACACAGGACAAAACACAGCATATCTCTGCTTTACCTAGGTCAGAACAGGAGTTCAAACAAGCAGGCTTTTCTAAGACATCTCTGGATGAAGAGCTCTGTAATGTGCATTTTTGCTATGAGATGGATAAGGGTTATAGCCTCACAGACAGGCAACAAGGTCAAAGCACCAGSTCACTCATTAAAWGRTAGCTTYTGCATTGCAGCTAATCTGGAGCAARTACAAAATACACTCYTAGAGGTAGGCCTGGAGCTCATTGGCATTGATTTATGTGAACAAGGAAAGCAGTTGTTGCTCTTTCCCCTGGTGCAATTCTAAATTGCTTMAGTTCACTGAAAACTTCATTTGTTGGGTGTTATCTGGGCAGAGCAGAACAAACTGATTTATTCTTTAGGGCTTTGTGGATTTATTCTTCAGGGCTTTGGACAGAGCCAAAGTGCTTTAGCCTGCATGAGAACCAGGGATACAYACTTTGTAGATCATGACTTCGGAAGAGTTTTCCCCAAAAAAGACAAACAYGGGTTAYTCCCATGGAATACTCAGTATTTCAYAACCACAGCTACTTTCCTTAACACATTTCTACAACAAAAAACAGCAATGCACTTCAGACAATCCCATGGATTGGTGTTTGCCTGGACTAAGGCCATTAATTCCAGTTTAAGCACTAGCAAGTGTTACTACCTGTGCCCATTTTCTATGCAAATATTTTAAAGAATTCTTGGGATGCAGGCCCATATCTTCTGGAATACATCATGGAAAGAGAGTATTTTTCTGATAGCTTTGGCTATATTTCTCCACACAACCAATCGTGACAGGAACTTTCAGTTGTCTCCCAGACTTTCCCACAACCTATTTATGCGCAGCTCTTCTCAAGGCAATGCATTCCTCATGATTACACAGGAGACAGACTGGCAAATATCCTGGATGAAGCAATCAGCCTCAGTAACCGTGCTCTTAATGGAACCTGACAGCTCTTCACTCAGCGACTTTGCAAAAGAAGCTCTGCTATTTACAACCGTTATTTTTATTTTTATTYTGAGCTTACACAGTAAGAGGTTAAACCTGAATTGTCCTCAGGCTAAATGAACACAAARTCTGTGTGCAGTTGGAGTATATGAAACCTTGGGTGGCTCTGTTTTCCTCTGGGTGAACTGGGAAGGACAGCTACCTAGCCAATGGAACCAAGCTTGAGCAAGGGAAAATCTCTCATCATTTTACCCAATTTTAAGTTATRAACATTCAGTGTATAGAATCATAGAGTCAGAGGATAATTTGGGTTGTAAGAGGCCTTGTAGGTYATCTAGACCCAGCRTTCTTCCATGGACTGGGACAYCTTCCCTTAGACCATCCAACCTGGCCTGCAACTCTTCAGAGTTGGGGCACAACAGCTTTTTTCATTTAAACCATGAACATGAAAATCTTTATTGTCTTGGATCCAAAAATCCACCACCTTGCTCCACATGCAAAAATAACACTTATGACCCCTATGCTGTAGAAAATAGTAATGTATTTATATTTTGCACAACAAAAGGTGGAGGAAGATTAAACAGAATGAGCAAGAGCAAAATACTAAAGTAATTGAATCTCATTGCATCGAATACTTGTGATAAATGTGAGATTTGAATGCAAGAAGAAAACACCCCTCCACATAAAGCTCAAACTGAGCTGCAACTGCAGTGTGGTGAATGAGCATCATGTCAAATCCAGCAAGATTCACACTGCACTTTCATTCCACATCATTTCTTCAGGGAACAGCAGTGACAATACTCCTCATCTTTATGCTTATTCACAGCTCTCTGCATGCACCTGCCTGCTCTCACAGGACTGCCACAAATCAGCACACTGTTAATTTTTGCAGATGGAAGAGCACATAGAAGTTTCTGAGCTGGGCACAGCAGCCTCCCTTCTGCTGGGAGTGCAGTGTTCTTCCATGGACACGTTGATGGAGCAGCCTGTGGCACAGGCCAGCTTTCCCAGCTCACTTCCCACAAGCTGGAAGATGCCAAGTACCTGAGGAGCTTGGTGCTGCCAGACCACAGTCCTGCAGAGAGAGAAGGGAAAGCCACCTTGGGACAAGCCTTGGGATTGGGCTATTGTGGCACCCACCAGAGCTGGGAGAAAGCTGAACTAGGCCATGATGCTTTGGCTGTTCCCACACTTTACCCACACTGAAACTTTGCCTCTCAGCTTTCTGCCTCTGATTCCATAGAAGCTGCTCCCAAAAGCTGCCCCACTCAGGGCTGTTTCTGCTGTCTGCTCACTTTTCATCTACCATTCAGCATTTTGCACATGGTTCCCCTGGGGAGAGCCTCCTCTCCTTCCATGTTCTGCTCAGGCATCTCCACACTCTCCTGCAGAACCATGGAACAGGGGTCCTGTGYTTCCTGCAGCTGCATCTGCAATCTCCAAGGGATCTAACACACAGACACTCACTCAGCTTCTCTAGCACAGTGCAAGAAGTGAACTCAGCAAGCTTTTTAATACACTATTCCACATTTTGATATCTTACTTGAGTTTATCATTACACCAGCATGGGAGAATTTGTTTGACTGACAACTGGACTGAAATTCATACAGCTCCATTTTTAGGCTGCAGGAGTGTTAAGAAAACCATGAATACKAATACACTTTATAGAATCTGAGTGCATGAACCAACACACTTTTATGACTCATCTGTGACACTATTTAAGCATTCTAAAGAGTGAGAAGTTGAACAATGCACAGATGGTCGACTTCACCTGGAAAAGAAATTYGTATTTTCACACTTCATGGCAGTAGCTTGAATTCAGTGAGGCATTGTAACAGATAAGCTGGAACTGCTGACATTTGCAAGCAGTTAAATGACTCAGTATCGAGTGCTGCAAGCATCAACTCCAGCTGACAAAACAGTTTMTCTCAAGTTTATTGGGAGATTAATACAGGATGGATTGTGATGATAATGGTTTTCAGGTTCAGCCCTTCGTGGGAAGGTCAAGCCACAAGCACAAATACACTATAGACCCCAGCACTGCCAGAATCACTGCAATTTAGAAGCAATTGTAATTATAATTGTTGCATCTACAAGTGGAAGTAGAGGTCACAGTTAAAAGCCTCTTCTGAGCTCTTGCTGAGCACGCTGTATTTATTCTTTCATAAGTTAGGTTTMAAATGAGCACAGAATACAGTCAGCAAGGCACAGTGCACAGGTTGATGTGGTTTAGATTTTTTGTGGTTTTTTATTTGTTTGCTTGCTTGGATTTTTTTTTAATAAAATGCACCTCAGAAATATTTGCTACAAGTATAATTCAAACCTCTACCTATCTAAAGGACTGAGGAGAATGTTTGTTTGTCATAAGTGGAAGAGGACCACATGATAGTCAAAAGGAAGCAAAAAAAGTTTTCTACCTTCTCTCTTAAGAAAAAAATCTTGTTCCAGTTCCCAGGTACATATATTCTCCTAATTGTCACTCTTTCTCAACTCTTCCAGTCATAAACTTAAATACTAAGCATTTATTTTAATAAATGTTATATATATTGTACACGTATTTAGYACATGCAGGTAAGCATATATTGTTTATGATTCTATTGATTCTAATACTGAAGAGAAAACAATGTGAGASCTGGGAAACTCRGACCTTTGATTCTGAATCCTTTGATTCTGATGGATTCTGAAATGTTGTACAAAATTCTTCGGACACATCCCTCTCTTTTAGTCAGTTCTGAAATTCATAAATRTATCACAAACTACACTCACACAGCAAGGCAGGCAGTTTATCTATTACACTCATTCAAATCATCATTTCTATTGMAAAAGTAGTTGCTCAGACTGGGAATCTGGGAGAGAAATGTTAAATACCTGCTCTTAAAACACRAAGATCTTGAGCCCAAACTAGTCATGATTGAAAATTAAATTCTAATTATTGATTATTGCTTTCTTTTATGATATTTCTGTCTTGTGCCTGATTTTGACCAAACTGACATTTATAGTCAGGTACAGCTGTAATATTTTGCAATGAGAAAGTTTTTATCAAAACATTCCCAGCCAGCTCTCCTTTTAACACAATTTATTCATTTAATGATCAAGCTTTTCTGATAACTCCAGAAACAAAAACATTGAAAGGCTCAGCCTCGGTCCTACAGTGTTACTGCTGTTTCTTTCTACCTGCAGCCACAATCTTGTAGCTGCCTCCAGAGAGTGGCTCTACAACCAACCTGAAGAGCTGCCAGCCTGAGATATGTGCAYTTAAGGAACAAAGTTTAAAATATTTAGTAGCCAGGTTTCAGCACACCTCAGGCTCATGGAAATGGCTCACCCTCAGTGGGCCAATACTGCAGGAGACAAAAGGAAGCACTAGCAACTCCTACAAGTTTTAAACACACAATAAAGATTTGAGCCAAGATAAAAATATCACCTCTGTCRTCCTTGGCATAGGGAGAAGCAGAAGAAACAAATCTCCTGGAAATCCTTGTAACTGTGGGAAAGTCAAATGACASTGGAACTAAAGAAAGCATCATTTCTTTTCCACCTGAACAGCCTTACAAAGACAGAGAGCACCAGCAGCTGCTATTCTCAGCCACTGGGAGCCAAAGCTGATCRGCAGAAGCAGAAGAGAGGAAAAAAACCCCAAACTTTACAGCCATTAGCACCGGAGATCCGAGGACAATGAATGCACAACTTTCACACAGAAATGGCTATAGGGAATTTCTTTTGAAATTTATGGCAAAGAATCACTTAATGTGATTTGAACACATTGAAGTCACRCGATTCTTTAATCACATTAAGTGTGATATGAGAGTTCCTTACAGAAATGATGAATTAGAGGAAGCATAAACTAGACTAGAGGATTACCTACTTCACAGCTTGTAGGAGTAGCCAGCCCCTATATATGCAGAAAAACATCATCTTTAGCTGCACTGATGTCAGGCACATCCAGCATAGACATTCTAAATCCTGTGTGCTATCACACAGTCATTCCTAGTGGTCTCCAACCACTGCTATTTTTCTGTCATATCTGTTTCTACCTCCAACCCATCAGCCTTGTACTTGCCCTAAAAAACCCARACATCTAGGGCCAAAACTGGATGATCAGTCAGTATCAGACACAGACCTTCCCCATGGGAAAATCTCTTTCATCAAACTTTAAAGCTTGCTTCCAACCCTGCAGCTTCAGCCACAAAGCACAGACGATAAAATGAATCTCCATCATCATTAAGTGCACAATTTTGAAAGTTCAAGAGTGCCCATAATTCCATTTGGATTTCCATTTAGGATGAGACCACTGTTCCACAAATTACACTGCCTATCAAATACACAGCTTTTGTAACGTGACACTAAATTTCGTTTCCTAATACTGTCTCAGTGATCTCATGTCATGAGCACAAGCACACAGACTGAGAAAAATAGGAAAGGACCTTTTCAAAACCCTCCTGATAATTCCATTATGCTCCTCCTTCTACAAAAAAGTATAATAAATTTGAGAAAAAGACAATTTGCATCCTGGATGTCTATTAGCAAAGTCATTACAATCCCATTAATATATAAGATTACAATTTAAAAACAACTTTAGTGTAATGCAGCAGAGACCCACTGATGATCTTTCAGAATGAAATCATAACAAGCTTCCTCTGAAGACAAAATTACAAAGAAAATTGGGCAGTTCTAATACAGCTTCTACAGCTTTTCAAAATAACATGAGGAATTAAAGACTAATGTAAATGAACACTGTATTACAGATAATAAAGCCCAGCAATGTGAGCCAAGCACTTCTGTATTTGATTGTTGTCAGCCTGCCCAAGTGCCACATTTTGGTGCCTATTCCGCAGTAGATGATGGCACCTGAGCACAGCAGATCTCATTTGTGTGAGCTGAGCTTAGGGCTGGACATGAACTCGGGGTGTGGTGCCATTGCAGCCCCCAGAGCCAGAASAGCAGCACAGAAACACTGCAGAGCCCTGAGGAGCAGAGCTGCTGCTTGAAGGGTGCTCTGCAGGACATTTACAAATGCTCATCAATCACCTAGAGGTTTAGAACCCAATTCAACATTCTAAACAGAAGTTTTGTTCTAAGTATGCRTCCAAATTTCAGCACTTTTCCAAAAGCGGGTGGACATTTGTATCAGGACCTAACACAGATGGAATAAATGCTGTATTTACAAAGAATTCAGTCTGAGTAGGCAAATAATGTCTGTGTGATTTAACCAAGGAAAGATTGTTATTGATGGAATATATTTCTTAGCCCTTTTAAAAKAAGCCAATCAATAGTCCTTCCATTTCCTCTCTGTCCCACTGGACTACAATAGCAAGATTATTTTTTGCCCCGATATTCATCCTAGTTTTCCATTAGCTTAACGTTCATCCTCTGACTAATCCTTGCAATAATCTACTCTCCTCTTCAGTGCTAGGATCCTCTAAAGTGATTATATGATAAAAAACCCTYTATATCTGTTTTTTATATACTGTGGATTGCATTTTTTTAAAGATAAACCCATGCTAAAACCTACATCSTGCCACTGCTGAGGGCAGGGTTAGATGCACAGAGCTCAAAACAAACCTAATTCTTATACCTCTTTTTGGTCTCAGACCAACTTCCAGTTAATGTATCAGGACCCTCCAGTGGCCCAAAATAGAGCAGAATTGGGGCAGCTGTTATTTGAAAGGGTGCAAAGGGGCAGAGGTGCTAACACAAAGCAGTGCCTGTAAAAGCTACATTCACTTCACTGATTACAGAGAGAGAAGATTTGTGTGAAATGATAAATGCCCAGATAACAAACTTCCATCCAACCAGAAAATGTAGCTYATGCCCAGATGCAGCACTATCAATAAAGATAAAGAACATCAGCAAAGGTCGGAAGGACAGCATCGTCAATGTTGCTAAGAAAATGCTTTGGGCATTTTCAGATAAAATATCTGCAGCAAGTGCATAAATTGAAAACACAGCTGAAGCTTGAATGGTTGTTCCAGAACTATGGCTTGCTCTTCCAAACTCTTTCTGGGAGAAGCTGCAGTATGAATACAATATATGTGCTAAGACACAACCCAAGAAGGGATGCACGAATAAATAGTGCACTCCCTGCTTGACAAGGTTACTCAAGAACAGTCCTTGTCACAAATCCTGCAAGTCRTCACATCCAGTGCTCTCTTCCAGACATCACAGACAGCTTCAGACACGAGCTCTGAGCTCTCTGAGTAGTCACTACTTCATTAAAAAAAGAAAAAATGTTGAATGTAAAGTTTAAAATTGCAAATCATGTCCCAGTTGAATATTTTACTAAGATGGTCAGCTGGAATGCTCAAACCTAGCCCCAAATCATCATGAACAAATGCCAAAAATCACAAATGTGTCCCATTCAGCTGCCAAGAGTTTCAGCTGGCACTGCACATCTTGGTCACAATACAAAAATCTGTGGTATGGGAAATGCTGACAGTGCAGCACAGCCAAAATAATCCATCAGTATCTCAGGTTTAGCAATCTGCASAGTAAGTGGTACCTCTGTTCAAAACTTCAATCTCAGATCCCAATCATTAGARCCCAGGCTGGAAGAAAATTAGGAAAAATATTTGTCACTACAGAGATGCCTCCAGATAATTTGGAGCTACAGGGAGCATTAGGGATGTGTCAAAATTTCCTGTAAAGCACCCTGTACTCAAGAACACTGCCCAGATAAGACTGTGTTGCAGTGGCTGTATCCTTGTGTTCTGCTGGGGCTTAAGGTCCCAGTCCTGCTTGATTTACTTACCTGTGTCCCTTTTTCTACCCAATAGAGAGCTTATGGAGTAAAACAGGAGAGACAGATTAGATGAAACAGATAGACTAATAAAATATGTAATAATTACTAGAATTAACAAAARCACTTTCCTGGCTGGGCAGGCAAAAATGGAATTTGGGATTTTCTTTGTGTAAATGAATAGCATTTTAAAGTTAAGTCTCACTCCAGGCAGGCAAACCCCATCACTTTCTGCTTACATTATATCTACAGCCAAAATAGCAAACCAGAAAATTATTTTTGAAATATGACAAGCTCCCTAAAGGAAGACACTGTTAATCCGAGCTGCTGTGGGAGCAAAAGGCAGATTTAGAAGTACTGGATAAGGAAACAATGACAGTTAAAGGAATRGCCTCAGTGCAGTGATAGACTCTTCCCTGTCCTGCCCCAGTGACACAAGAACTGCAGAAATTGTATTTCCCAAGAGTCAGGGATCCAGCTGCTTTCTGCTCTGAAGTTTTCRAGAAGCAGTAACTCCTGGGATGATTTTATTTTTGAATGACTAGAACTGCTCTGCTCCTCCTTCCCCTGCTCCAGGAGCAGCTGGTGCAGTTATCTGCAGCTGCTCTCCAAGGCTTGCTGAACTAAAAGAAGCTACAGGCAAGGTCTGGATCTTGCTCACAGACCTGAGTACACTTTCACTGAACTTAGAGCCAGGAGCTGCGTGSTGTGAGCCAAGATCAGGAATGCAATTGGGGAAAGTGTTCCTGCAGCAGATGTGGCAGCTCTCAAAAGGATCCAGGGAGAGCAGGAGTTCCAGTTCCACACCAGCAGCTGTGAGAGTTCACCAGCAAATAAATCTGCAGCCTGCAGGCAGTCACAGTGCCTTGAGCTCTACAGTGYTGGCAGAAAGAGGGAGAGTTGTTGGAGGGTAAATCCATGAGGCCTCATTTCCATCTCACCTGCTCTCTTTCCATTCGAATCMCGTTCTGGATGTAAATCAGGAGCAGGAAGAGCCAAGTCTGCCTGAGAACAACTATTTCCACTAAATGAGCCAACAGCAGCCATTCCAGTCACTTGTGGCCCATCTGGGACCTTCAGTGCTTTTTGCTCTCCAATAGTTTCCTTCCCAAATGTCCTAAGGAAACTTCCTAGGATCTGTCATCTACTGAGCTAAAACCTCCCAGCGCTCCCTGAGGCTCAGTCAAACTGGGTACAGAAGTGGACACGAGTTTTTAGATGGCTCATAAACTCTTTAGCTCTTTAGTACTATTATTCCTAGTGGATGGTCTTACAGCATGATTCAGGACCTCATGAGGAATTGCTCAAAACCATACAAGATATGGTGAGCATGTGTCATAGCTGGAAACCTCCTTTTACTGTGCTATTTTCTAAATGTGAGATTCTTCACTGTTGCTCTGTTTGCAAGAGAGCAGAGTTTTTGAGAGATCTTGGAAAATCTCAGTATTTGACAGGAAACAGATTTGTCCAGGATATTTTTTCTACCAAACAAGTAAAGCACCCATTTCCTTCTCAACATAACATTTCTTCCGTTTCAGAGAAATTTCAAGATTCTTATAAAAAACCTCACACGGGTATACAAAGAGCAACTCAAAGTAGAAATCATCACCATAAATCAGACACCAACAAATCATTCTGTCAGCTTCAAAAGCAAATAAATTCATCTTGGTAGAAGCAACCTTCATTGCCAAGGCAAACTGTTTTTCTACTAGTCTTTGGAGATATTTAATAAGCTGTATGTGCCCTTTTAAAATCCTCTTACACTGTTAACATACATTCCATAAGGCAAACAAGGCAAAAATAAAAAAGAGCCAGAAGCTCTGCAAACACAATTTGCAAGACTTGCATATCCAGACATAATATAATCAGCAGCAGCAGCACAGTTAGAGCACTGTACTCAATCTGCAGCTGCTTCCCCCTCCATAAGGAAATGGAAGGCAAACACAGAGCTATCACTTCCTGCCTTCTGTTTACTGAAAAAATAAAAAAGTAAACTCCTATGGTTTCTGGATTATAAGAGTCCAAGGAAACACAAATCCAAGACACCAAATGAAACCCCATCCATTTTCTGGACACAGAGATGGTTCATAAATCAAAATGTGATCCTGGTGCAGAGGTYAGACACACTGATTAAACACACGCTTTTCTGTTAGGGGCTTCCTTACGTGTCTGTGTTTCTGACTGCTCTGAAAGAAGGTTCCTCAGACAGACTACCTTGGTCATGAAAATTAGCTCTGAAAGACAGCATAAACTACATCCTAATTAAACAGAGAGCAGTGGAAGGAAACATTGTTCAAGTGTGAACTCGGTGTGCCATCACCACACTGCTCTGTGCCAGCTGCTGGCACCTCTCTGCTGCACTGCAGACACTGCTGGGGCTAAAGGGGCCATGTGCTGMACAATGTGGTACCTACTTTGGTACATACGTGCTCCCCACTCTGGGCTGGTTCACAGCAGAAATGAGAATTTCAGGCTTTCTCTGAATCTCTCAYGTAACTTTCCACGCTTGGCTTGGACCAGTACCTATTGCTTTGAATATAAAATTTACTTCAGTTTGRAAGGATCACTCATTTTTTCCTTCCCAAGTTAGGTTTGCACACGTGAAGTTTCCTCCCCCTCAGATGCAGTTGTGAAAAATCWGTGTGTCAAGGGAATGCATCACCCCACACAACCTGCAGAGCTGTGGTGGCCCTTTTTTCCTTTGAATTGTGCCTCTGAAACCTGTTCAGCACASTGCACATATCTGCAGCCAGCAAACACGCACTCTGTATCTGGAGATTTAGCTTTCCTTCTGTTTTTATTGTTAACTTAGATAGAGTTAAAGCTTAATCTTCTTTTTTCTGTGTAAAAGGAAACCTTATAAGCCTCATTTTGCCCTGAAACTATATAAACTTTTACATGCAGCCTCTTTAGCATAATAAAAATATTAATGAAGCTCAGATTCAGCATCTGTGTTTGATTCTCTCACTTTGTCAGAGCTGACAKGTTTTTTCTAAACCCATCCTTTTCTGCTTATTCATAAATTGAAAGAATAGGGTTCCTATGAGAGCTGTGTGTGGTAAAAGATGACAGTTTGCTGATTTATTACTACACCTACAGATGAGGTTTGTTTGTGTTTACCTCAGTGCATTTAGATAACAATCCCCAAAAGAAAAGAAAGGCTCTGGGGATCTACACAAGAACTACCTGATGGGCTGAACTGCTGCTAAAAGCAGAACCTTCAAAATGGAGTGTGAGCCTTTTTCTCATGCAGAAGCTTTGGCATTTTAGCARTCTTGTTTATATACAGGTAAATGTTCCCAGTGTGAATGCACAGGATTAAATCAGAAAAGCTTATTCCAGCACAGTTTGATAAAAGTTAAAACTCCTACCAATTTGATAAAAGGTAGTCTGATTCTATTTCATTTTAACTAATGATGAACTGCACAACTATCAGTTAGCCATTCAAAGGTATTTGTAAAAATATAAACTAACATTTTTTTGCCCAGTGCACAGAATTTGTTCCTGGTATGAAAACCTATGGATGCAGAGAGTCCAGAAGTGCTGTTCTGAGAGGAGTGATCTATTCAGTTCCCAGATTATCCCCAGCCACTACCAGTCTTAGAAGTTCTGCTGATCCACATATTCAAATTGCACCTTTCAGCCTCATGACCACTTCTCTTCTAACATGTGAGGATCCACAATTCAGAAGCTTGGAGTCCCTCTGGGATTGGCATATGGAGTTACACGAATAGATGGATCTGGAAACAGTTCTGTTCGCGTGGCTGTGGGAAATCTCACACATAYTGCTGCCTTTGGAATTGCACAAGTTACAGCACAGGGATCACACATAACTGTTTGCATAAAATCAGAAGGAAAGAATTAGAGCAACCTTACTATAAAAAAGCTGATGGCTACWTGTCCTTCAAGTGCAGAAAGGAAAGTAATGCTAACTTGAGAGAACATTTCACTTGACTGTAAAGGCTGAGAAAGAAATAGCCAATCTTCTCTCCCCTCCATCAAAAATTAAGCTGCTGAGTGTTTTTGTGAGGAAGAGAAGGCAGTAGCAACTCTTCCTCTGTTTATTCCCAACAGAGGACAACAAGATGCTGTTTCCCTTGCATAAATTTCTCCCTTTGAACCTCCCCAACAGAGCCACAACCCTCTTGGGCTGTGAGCAATAGTGTCTTTCAGCATTATTCTTTGACCTTAATGCCAGTGTTACCAAAAGGACACGATCTCCCAAGTGTTTGCCACAGGGAAGAGTTTGATGTGGACTGTGCACCACACCCAAATTACTGCCAAGCAATTCTGAGCCCCACAATCACTTCAAATGAGATTATAACCCAAGGGAAAAAAAACAAACCTACGCTAATTCAGCAGATGAAGACCAGAGAGGTCTCTGTCTTGCCTTGAGGGAGARCTATAGCATGCAGAGATAGAAAAAGAAAGCAGAAGGGTTTGAATATTTTGAGCATCTAAAATGTTAGGAAGAACCTTATGGAAGTCAAATACAACAGGAGGTGCTGTCGCTCTTGTCACACCTGAGGAGCAGTTATTTTGTAGCATCTTCTTTCATAACCACTTCCTACATCCTATTCCTGTATCTTTGGGGAGCACCTCCCCAGTTCTCACCTCCTTTAGACTCCTAACAGAATGAACCAAGCAGAGAGAACCACTAACTGGATTTGTCTAAGGTACCCAAGCCTGCTTTATACAGGAAGAGAAAAGAAGGAATGGGACACTGGGRGAAGGAGGAGCTGAAGGGAAATTCAGGGAGAAACAGGAATTAAGTTTCTTTGCAATCCAAGGTAGAAGATATGTAAGCCTTCTCTGCTTCTCAGTCTTCTTCAATAGCCAAGAAAAAAAAAATGATGCAAACCACAGTTGTCAATCAGAAGAGAAAAGCAGTGGGAAACATCTTTGCCCTTTACACAGCTTTTTAGTTCTTTAGTCTAAAGGTCTAAAAAACACAGCAAGAAAAATTGCTTTAGACTGTTGTGTAGAATAAAACGTGGCCTATATCCCAGTAAATCACTGTCCTCCATCATTGTCAGTGTAAGCCCACCACTGGGGCTGTAATCATTGATGCAGCCACGCTCAATTTGCCTTCTAGTCCTGTCTGCCATGCTGCAGGACTCCCCAGAGATAGGAAGCTGTTTGCAGAGCAGACCAAACCCAGAGTGCTCAGTGCATGGCAGCCCTGTCCTGCTCCTCTGCAGGCAGGATCCAGCCCAGGGTGCCCTGACAGGCCCTGAGTCAGTGTCACACTGTGGCACAGAGCCTGTGTGCAGGGAGGGCTGGGCTGAAACACTGCCTTGGGCACACACTGCTCTGCACTTTGGATGTGTCCTRCTGACAGCCCTGAGCCACCACTGCCATTGCAACTTCATTTCATTTATACCAGCTTCATTATACTCTGCTGGAGAGTTGTCAATCAAAATGACAATCGGTCCATTAAGGCTGCCACCAGTCAAATGCAATTTTGGATAACTCAGAGGAGGTGAACTCACTGTATGAATCCTGACAAATTGGCTATCACCTCCTTCCTTCCTTCCTTTTTTTTTTTTTTTTTTTNTTTTTTTTGGTAAGTCACCATTCTTGCATTTCTAGCAATCCTATTAACTTCCAAAAGTGATGCAGCATGAGAGCCCAGTCAATCAGCCAGTCAGTGAGAATTAATGGCCAGTGGAAAGGCTGCCTGTGATAGATTGAGCTTTCATGCAAAGAAAATTGGAAATGCAAGTGAAAGAGTCAATGGAGTGAGCCGCAGTAGCCTGGGGCCCTGCCAACAACTGAGGGAAAAATATCTACAAAACACAGTGTWCAGCTCACTGCAATCACCTGACCCCAGAGCATGTGCCAAGCAGATTGCTCAGGCCACACCAAAATAAAGTCTGATGTCAACACATTGTTACCAAGCTCAGGTGGAGCTGCTCACTCCTTAGTGGACTGAAGCTGGGGGAAGAAGAGGCACAGTGTTTTGGAGAAGGTCCAAAACATCTCCAGCCTTTTCACATATGGGTGGGGAGGCTTTGAAAAGCCACAGAACACAGAGTCCTTCACCACAACTCACTCTGTGTCTGCTCACCTCTGTGTCAGTWAATAGAAACTGATGGCAGCTTTTGTAGCAGAACACATTGGAGATAAATGCAGAATCTCCTTCTTTTGGCAGCAAACCAGGGTTTCATCATTCAGGATCTGAGATGGAACTTCAATTCCTCATTCAAATGGAAGGGCTAAGACAGTTTGATTGCAACTCTCACTCCTCTGCATTCGAAGCAAAAATCTTTCAGTTTTGGCTGCTTGATGTGTTCTGCTTCTATAAAAGTTTTTCCAGTAGAAAAGCAAAAATCTCCAAATCTGACAGGTGTTTCTGGAAGATAATCCTCCTTCCAACAGGAGTAATGGGAACAAACCTAACCTGTAAAGATGCACAAACCCATACAGGAATGCTGGAAAGGCAGCATTTGGCTGTCTGCAGCAACAAAGGATAAAGTGTATTGCTTTCCTAGGGTCACATTTAGGCAGACCACAATCACACAAGAGCTTTTACTGYCACACAAAAGCAAAGAGAAATGCAGCTGGTCTCATTCTGAGCCTTCAACACTGTTCTTTTATAATTTGTGATGCTTGATGCTCTGCAATGCACACAGTACCAAGAGCACAAGCATCAACTTTATCACTCTSACAAGTAAGATTTTCTTGGTCCTGTAATGAAGAGAAGCAGATAAAGATGGCTTGTGGTTCTCTTTAGTCCTACATACTACGTGCATGATCCACATGTCACACAAACTGCTCACTTGTACCAAAACACATCTGGGAAAAATTTATCATTGAAAGAGTCCAATATGTTTAGATTCTGTAAACTAAGTGCACAGAAGTGTCTTCTCATTCAGTTACTTCTGAAGAGATGCACTTGTATCCAAGGAAAAGTTTTCACCACAAAACAAGACAGCCAATAATAAATATCTTTGGGTTTGGTGGTGGTTTTTTTGGTTTGGTTTTTTTTCCTGCACATTCCAAGTGATTTCAAGCAAGAGATGTAAATATCCCACTTCTAATTTCTGCAGGACTGAAATTACATTTTGGAAGAAGTGACTTCTGGCTAGCACTCTACTTAATTCATTTTGTCAGCGTGTACTTCAGTGCTCTGTGTGGGAGACTCACTGTCCAAGACTGATGCTCTCTACTCTATAAATTGAATCCACTGATGCATAATTGAGCCCTTGACTATATCAAACATTTGCTTCACCAGACCCTCTTCTTGCTTACTTGCTATATTTGCTCTGTGAAAAATATGCTCTTTTCATGCTGGGGAATGAAAAATTGAGATGCTCTGAGCATGCTTGGAGCCCTGCAGGAGGTAACATTTGATACATGTCAGGTAACACCTTTGATTTCTATTTTGCTTCTGTCTTGCTACTTCTTTTGTTTTTTTACAACMTGTTTTGAAGCAAATCTTGTTGGAAGCAAAAGCCAGTAGGTGTTTATGTTGAAACAGTAGTTGTTCTGGCTTTGGAATGACAAGAGCCAGGCTCACTCCATGGCATCCTGTGTATATTTTACAATCTGTGTGTATTTYACAAAGCTTACAAGGCTGCTCTTGGGGAAACAACCCACAGTCTGGAGCCTTTTGRCAGAGCCCAGCCAGCATTCTGTGGTGCCCATGATTGTACAGCACCTCCACCACGTCACACACTCCAGATACTTCATCTGCAAAATGAGGGAACACATTTTTACTTGATGAATAAATGTCCCATGGGGAGGAGGCCAGTTTCCTTTCTCCTCTGTCAGTGCTAACTAACAGCATCTCAAGATTGTGTTTGAATCATTCAGAGAGAAGCACAGAACAGCAGGATTGCCATTCTAAGTGCCATTTGTGTCTCTGCTACCGAACTTGCAAGGCTTTGTTCCAAAGAGATTTGAAAGCTGTTAGGAAGCAGCTGCTCACAGCTAATGTTGTCTGACAGGCACAAGTGTCTGAGAACACCAGCCTGGGCCAGGTGTGAGCAGCCCCAGCACACAGCCCTACCCCACCGGCTGTGCTGGGTCCCACATTAGGATTGCTGCATTAGGATTGCTGCATTAGGATTGCTGCATTAGGATTGCCTGCACTTGGATACACTTCCAGAATCTGCTCATCTGAACTGGGAGAGAGCTTGCCTGCTTTTCTGGGTATGGTCAAATGTGGAAAAGCACCAAAGTGCCACTAGCACCATGCAAAATGGACGAGGTAACAAGAAAGGAGGAAGCAAAATCAGGTTTTAGTCAACACACCTATTTGGAGAAGCTTATTTGTGGCCGAACATCACCAGACCTTTTGACAGAGGGGTTTGTGTGCAGGCCAAGAGGATTGAACAGCTTAAAGCAGTGGTACAGGRAAGTCAGACCATTGCTGCAGGAATTGCTTGTAACACTCCTTAAACTCCTTTTGCTGTAACCAGGAACTATGTGACTGTGTTAGCCTGGAGCAGAGAAGCTTAACAAGCATAACACGAATACACCTCCCTTGATACACCGGAAATTCTCCTAAAACCTTTGAGGATCTCGTTAGTCTTTCCTGGCTTAATTTACAACAACCTCATAATTCTGGAGAATTTCAAACCTAATGTTTGAGAGAGAGGACAATGCTGAGGTTATCAACTCTGATGCAGTTTACCAGCTCGATTAAAAACTGTATTTGCCCCAAACTTCCTGCATGATCTGGCCAAGCTGCTCCCTRCCCATCTTGCAGGGAAAGGAGAATACTCTTCACCAATTGGTGTCCCCATGTGGGACAAATGTACAAATGGATGTTCCTTGGAGCAGGGATGATGTTCCAGAGTATACAGCAGCACTCAGTGCAACAGGGCTCTAATCTGAAACCATTTTATAWCTAATACTGTGTCACAATGTATATAACAACCACCACTAGACARGGGGGTTTTCTATTTGACAAATCTCTGCTTATCAGCAGCACTAATCCCCACCAGAAGACATGATCTAGACCTCTTGCACAGGAAATAAAAGAAGCCATAACAAAGAAAATTGAATGATAAGTAGAAATAATTTCAAACAGCCCACAGATAAACTTCTGGAATAACTGGGAAGATAACTTCTGGAATAACTGTGCCAGGAATTCTGTGTTGCACATACAGAAATTTGCCGTCATTGTACATTTTTTGGTTCCCTTTGTGGGGTTTCATCAAGAATGTATCTGTGGTATTTTTACAACACTGATGTCACTGGCACATGTAAGCTATCTCATGATTGTCATTCATAACAAAACAGGGACAGGTTGTTACAAGTTGAACTTTTCCTGGAAGCCCTTGGGTTTCTCTGCACCRGTTAGGCAGATTGCTTCTGACATGTGGGCTGCACTTGCAGATGCCAGTCACACAGCAGCAGAGAGCTTCAGAGCATCCTCTGTCATCCCTCCAGCTCTAGAGGTCACTGCACAACAAGGATTACACTCAGTACTGGATCCAGAGCCTCTGGCTCACACACAGCTGAACAGACTATGTGGTGTCATAGGGCAATGCCCACATTCTTAAGTTTTTCAGGTTCTCCCTATATGTATAATATCATATATCACTTTGGTTTGTAGTATTCCTCAATTAAAGCATATTCAAATGGTACTCAAATGAAGGCTGCTATAAAAAATAGTAAGTGTACTACCTGATAATACAAAGCTTTACATTTTCTGAATTTTTGAAAGTAGTAACTGTTTTTTTTTTGTTTTTTGGTTTTTTGTTTTTTTTTTGTTTTGTTTTGTTTTGTTTTGTTTTTTTTTAATGAGGTTAATGCAGATAACTGCAGATTTCTGCAGGTTTAAACTGTCCTGCCTGGAATAACTGTAGATCAAGATGTACTGGAGCAGAACCCTAGGATGTGATTTCCAAGTCTTGGAACACAAAGGGATAAATTATTTGAAAATATATTTTGTAAAATGGGGATGAATTACACTGCAGAAAAATCTGTTCCCAAGCTCTTAAAAGCCCTTAAAAGTCCTTAAATTGATTTAATGCCATCCTTTGCKTACTCTGTTTTCACCTACAGAACTGCACAGGAACCAACACAGCAGCAGCCAGCGGGTGAAATCAGATGAGACCTTTCCTAAGGCCTGAAATGTAATCAGCTCCATTCCCCATATTCAAAACTAGCAGTGAATGTGATACCCCACCTTAATGTCTATGTACACATAGGAGAAACATTCCCGTGAGTCTCAGAAGCATTTGGAAAGATGCAAATAAAAAAAAAAAGTGAGTTTCTGGTTTTCTCAAGTATYTTTCCACTGTGTCTGCTCTGATGAAGATGGACAGTTCTGATACATTATTTACAATGCTGTTGGGAATGCCCAGAGTCAGAAGGAAGATGTTGTAGGCAAGAGAATGAATTGTTCTGATGCAGAGCTTGTCCTGTGGAGGAACAGTGAAGAGCTGACCAGACAGGGCAGCCATGGCTTCCCTGGGCATCCAGCAGTGCAGGAAGGTGAAACTTTTGGGGGGTAACAGAATTCATTCTGGACAGAATCTGGTACTCATGGAGCAAGACACTTTTCAAAGGCAAAAAGAAGCATGATGGCTCAGCTTCCTCCATTAACATTTCCAAGATTTCCTTTATTTTGTGAGCCAGCCTATAAGTTGTACACAATTATGACCTCCTTTCTTCTGCAAAACAAGCCTCTCCTCTGAGCAGACCTTCCTGTCCAGCTTTCTTCCAAAGCTGTTCTCTTAGCATTCCTTCCATGCTCCAGAGCTCTCACCTCTTTACTCAAATCCAGTATTTACCCTCTCTTCTTTCAAATCCACCATGTCAAATACCTCACAGGAAAATGCTTTCAGATCAGCCCCAAGTTTAAAAGCAAGCTAATATCATGCCTATAAGTTATCTTTTCCTCAGTACTGCAATGCATTAGTGTCCAGTTGCTTGGCAAGGATCAAAGGCTGCAATGGTTTTTGCCCTTAGTGCAACTACAAAAAACAGCTGAAAGCATCAGCAAAGGCTGTACTGCTCACAGAGGTGCCACGTAGATTTAAAACTCAAGACAACAGGAAACATCCACCTCCCTCTGGCTCAGTATCAAGAAATCTGCTGGCACTTGACAAGTAAATGCAATAGCARCAGCAGCAGCTCCATCAATAGGGACCTGCCTGGGCTTTTGTGCCTCTTTTTGCATTCCCTGTGCCTGAGAACCCGGTGGGAGGTAAACCCTGAGGCAGCATCACAAACTGTGAGCCAGACGCTGAGGATTCTAAGGGTACAGCAGAAGGAAGGGAACTTTGTAGATGTGTGAGCCCAGGCCAAGCACAGAGGTGTCCAATTCTCAGCTAAGGCATCCCAGAGCTGCTGCAACAACCAACAGTGCAGAGAACTCTCCTTTGAGTGYTCAGATGTTTTCAGCCTTGGGCTACTGAGAGAAGATTCATTTCTGCTTCTGTATTTCCCTACTTAATTTCTTATTTTCGGGTGGCTGTTTTGAGCCTTGGTAAATACAACAAYATAAAATATTTCAGTAGGGCATTGCAAGGAATGAGTGACAGATTAATAACTTAAGGCTAGTACACAGTTACTACTCAAACAGTTACCCAGAAGAAAAGCTGGAACAAATCACAGCATTATAATTCATGCTCTCAAACTACTATGGACTGACTGCACACTGAAAGTTGTAAATTACACACTAATATTTTAATGCCAGTAACCAATCCTGATGTATTTACTACTCAATTATTTGTGGTCTTTTCTGTACAGTTCTGTGAGAAGCTGATGCAGAGCTGCAGGGTATTTTGAATYAAGCCTATATATTTGGGTTCTGAGGTTTTTCAATTGGTATTTTGACAGTAAAGAAATATTTAAACCTGTAAATGGGATTTTTTTTTTGAAGACATGCTCTCTCTTTATTCAGTGACCAAATGTGATCAAAAGGGCCAGCAGATGATATTCAAAGCCTCCCAAGCATAATCAAGACCTCACTTTTACCAATAGTTAAAAAAAAAAAAACCCAAACAAACACGAAAACAGGAAGATAAACACATTAGATGCCAGCTCTATTGCTACTGGCTTAAAAGCAGGAGGATCCCAGCCTCACTGACATTTCACTCCTCAAGATCACTCCAGGGGTTTACTCTCAAGTGAACTACGTGAATAAAACCAGCACATGGTGAAAAGTCTGCATCTTAGGAGCAGGTGCAGCTTCAGCTCTGAAGGGGTCATGTCAGAGCTGAATGGGCATTTGAAAGSCTGCAGCTCCAGTGAAATGAAGTTTTAATGCAGCAGTTTGCTCTTAGTAAGTCATTCTGGTGAAGTTTGCCAAAGCTTTTTAAATGTTAGGGCATTTCTGCATGTTGATTAGCAGCCAGGAGCTATGAGCATGAAAATGCCATTTGAAACACTCATAGCATAATTTGCACATGTTTGTTGCAAAAACTAATCAGGATTGCAGTGCTTGAGACAGTAAATTGAAGGCAAGCCATAAACTTCTCCAACGAGTTAATGTCCAGCATTTTGCAGGAGTTGGGCAAACATTAGTGCTGAAATAAGWGTGCAGTCCAATGCAGGTTCTCACATTGACAGGACTCACACAAATCCATTTATATTCAGAAAAGAAGGAYTGCACTCTGGGGTCTATGTGTTATGTGACATGTGACATAGGAAAATGCTCCCTAATGAGGACTGACCTAGTTTTAAGAACTGAGAGAGCACCCTCTGTTTGCCTCTGCTTTCACTGCTYATTAGCAAGTCCCTTCCCCACTGACAGCCCCTGACCAAACCACTACAACACATGCCTGACAATGTCATCATTTTCACCATCCCTTCAGGATTTCATTGGGTAACAGTAACTCTAAATTCCCTAGGGGAAAACAAACACCACCAGCAGCCYCCCTTGCAGCTGAAAATCAGGGGCTTCTTGACACTCATCCCCATAGCAGAAGCCAGAGGAGTGTTCAGAGCTCCTGTCTGGGAAGCCTGTTTCAAGAGTAGTTACTTCAGCAACATTAATACACCACAAGGAGGAGACAACACTGCAAAGCAAATTAAAATATTTCTCTGATTGCATTGAAAATTCTGCTCCAATTAAAAATCATTGACACTGGGAAAAAAAAAAAAGAATCTGCTTGTCTTAAATGGCTCCTAAAATAGATGTCTGAGAGAGGCCCCTCACCCTGATGCCTTATCAATCAGGCTAACTTGAAACAGAGGCCAGACAAACTTAAGAGAATGAGAAGAGACAACTTTAACCSAGGCCTAACAGGCCCCCTGGTACATTRGGGCAGACAGARCCTCCTCCTGAGGCTACACCCAAAATGGACACACGAGACCTTCACYTTTTGTAAGTTCTGCCTTATTAACATTTGGGTCTCCATTCTCCAGTGATTTTCAGGTGATGATGTCAACCACCCCAAACTTGCTCCCCCCCAACTCRCTGTTGTTTCCATATTTTGGGGCTCTGAGGCAGCGAGGTGTCCTTGGATTCAGGCTCAGAGAGGAATTGTTTTGTCYAAATATGGGAGAATRGTAGTTTTAGTGTTGTRCTAGAGAATACAGACATATGAAAATATARAAGCTAAAAATYCTAAGSCWTCAACCCAGACAGATTTAATGAAATATTATTTCAGAAGCAGAGATCATGACTGCGTAGCAGAAGCACTTCATCAAAGGCAATCTGACTCATAATGCATCAACATCCTAAGCAGAAAAGATACAGCCAAGGTCAAAGGAGAAATGAAAGCTGATGGGGTGGAGGCAGTGTGCCCAAAATCATGCTGCACACCAGAGCCACTTCAACAGTGTCCTGACTCCAGTCTGAGCCTTTGCTCAAGCAGTCCTGAAAGGCTGCTGCTCACTGCAAAATCTTCCTCCAGCTTGTCATGTGTGCATTAAACTAAACACTCACAAGCAATTTCTGAAATAAAAGCCTTTTTTTTTTTTTGTCATATAACCAATGCCTTCCATATATACTTGGAAAATGTAACTGGAAATATGCCTGGAAAACTTGCATTTGGTCCTGTAAAAACTGACCACTGTTATTGTATCATTAATCTTTTTATCCTCAATAAGCTTTAAGTTTTTACRTGTCTATTTATTTTCTCTACTATTTATGTGACTTAAAAAAACCCGAAATAGAGATACAGTATAAAGAGAGAATGGTAAAAACTAAAATCCTTTAGCTGTGAAATGATAAAGTTGTCAGGATTAGGGAACTGCTGAATTATCCAAAATTATCCTCTCTGTTCTGCATGTAACTCTCTTTATGGTATATACAAAGAAACTGCAACTGAATCAGACTAATAAACAAGTAGTTGCATGAGAAGCTTCTGAGCAAACAGCCAATATTCAGACCAATAATKCAAAAAGGAACATGATTGCATTTCTCATGCTTCTTACTATACATGTGAAAAACAGGGGTGGTCTGCTCTTTTCACATCTGGGAAAAATGAAAGTTAACAGAGTCGTTGAATGAATACAGTAACTGAGTAAGACAGTGCTTTCATATTTATGGGCAAGATTAACCATAGTAAAACATTCATTTTAATCCTCATTAAAATGGGCATCAGTCCTATAAAGCACAGCTCTAGATACCAGKACTCATGTAACTACTTTTGTAAAAGATTATGTGACTTAAATGTTCTTGAACTACAGCCAGCTGAAAACCCTCATCTCCTTTCTGTAGAAGAGAAGAAACACATTTTTATTCTTAACTAAGATACACAATGGAAGTTCATATGCAAGGAACCAGGCAGTGARACTGCCTGGCCTGCCATCTAATGCCATGCAATTGGCAGTGGATTAARCTGCCATTCCTGAGACATTTTCTCTCCCTGCTGCCTGCCCTGCCCAAATGGATTGACATTCYCCACAAAGACCAGCACACAAACCCACTCCCAAACCACTGCCTTCCTGAGTCTTGTATTTCAAGGCAAATCACATTCAATTTTGACTCACACTCATAATCCAGGCCAAAGATTACAGCCTGTCTGGTGCTGATTTGTGGCCCACTGAGCTCTCTGGCACGGGGAGAAGCAGTGCAAAAGGCTCATAAATGGTTTATCCCTTTCAGCTGGATGCTCTGCCAAGTGCATATCAGTCCTGAGAGTTAGCTGACATGAAGCTTAGCCCTGAAAATGAACTGTGGCCAGTGCKATGTCACAGTGATAATTTAATCCTCTTCTTATTTACACTGACTACTAAATCATGGCTTTCTCCAGTCAAGCAAGTTGAATTGCTTGCAGTTCTGCACATGCAGGAGCAGTTCAGGTGAGCTGCTGTGGATAAACAGTGATGAGKTTCCCTTGGTTCACTGTCATCCTCTGCCATCACTGCTAAAAGCACATCTACAAACCAGGCCAAACCTGTCTCATGTGGCTCAAATGCCTGTGCTTTGCACCAGGCCTGGGGGGCAAAAACAAGTCCCACTCCTTAAGGTAAAGAGTTCAATGTTAAAAAAAAAACCCAAAGCATAAAATGAGCTGGCTGGTATCTTCCTCTCTTCTCTGCTTGTTTTATGCTCTTAAGTGGACTAACCAGAAAGGGAAGCAGGCCAGCATCATCAAGCAGATAATTAAGTCATCCTGCATTATTTCTGGTATGATATTGACCATCCACAAATATAATTGGTAGCTAATGGTGAATTAGYGCTGCCAAGTCTTCTTCTCTCTATTTCTCTCAAATAATTTTCCCTGGGGATGTGCTAGAAAGGAGACATTCCCAACCCCTTTAATAAGAGTTTATTTAATATAACCACTGACTTTCAAATGAAGTAATTGAAAAGGACAAAGCAGAGAYACTGACTTAGGGAATTAACTTCATATCCTAGAAAACGGATTTGTTCTCACATCAAGTGAAAAAGAACTTGATGGTCTCAAGCAATCCTTCCTGGGTTTTTTCAGGTCATAACCTCACTTACAATGTAAAAAGAAAGCCCAGAGCTATAATGTATGCAAATTTCAGCTTCAGAGAACTCACACAGTGGCACAAAGTCATGTCATGCATCTGTGACCTAGCTCTGCTCCACAGTTCAGCTCTGGGCAGCCCCACAGTGGGCACAGCCCCTCAAAYGGAGCCCTCCCAGGAAGAATAAAGCAGGTTTTTACCAACAGGAGCTGTTAAACACTCASAGGCTTCACCCATGGCAAAGCTCAGCACTTTGTGTCAAACAAACTCGGGAGTGTTTGGGGTACCAGGTACCACATTTGGAGTGAATTCCTTCATGCGAATCAAACAGCTTGATGGATGGCTGCTCCCAGGATCCACATCTGAACATCCCACAGCACCTACAGGTGCCTACAAACCATGAGGGGCATCCTTCCAGTCCATTTGCTGGATTTTAGATCAGTTCTTCCCTCCTGTATGAGCCTTTCATTCCCTTTAAARACATTCATCCTGCAAAGAGTTTGCCTTTTTCATCCAACCCCCTACTTGCTGAAACCATTTCAAGGTAACAGCCCATGAGGAAATAGAAATTATTAATGGTTTATTACTCACATTTTATTGCATCTTTACAGAGAGGGGACTTTGCTTTCCTCACGATTTAAACAAGCCTTTTCTGTTCTTTAAAATTGATAAAGAATTAAAAACTACTTTCAAATAGTTACCAAGTTCACCCTGTGAGGTTCATTTGTGATTACTCTCCCAGCATTTTTTGGTGGTTTTTTGGGGGAAGGGGGGGGCAGGTCTGATAAATTTTACCAGTACAATTACTTAGCAAGCATCCATATTATCAATTATTGCCAAATCCCCTCTTAYTGCCACAATCAGACACATTATTTAGATTACTTCAGCATATGGAATTATGGTAATCTAAAGTTATGGATGTAAAAAGCAATACTACAACTAAATTTATGTCTCGAAATATCTAAAAAAATGAGCTTTCAGTATTGTTTCCTAATTTCTGAAGGAAACATGAATTAATCTCTAAATGCAAAAACTACATTTATGGAGAGTTTGAGTAGACTGTGTTGCCCCTGTGCACATCTGTGAAGTTTGACAGTAGACACAGGAGGTTACTCTCCCCAATATCCACAGGTATAATCCTGTTCAAAAAGTCCTGCTAAAAGTTGGGCCTTGGTAATTTTATTTAAACATATAAATCTGAAAAAAAAAAAGAAATAGCAATGCTATACCATCATTAGCAGAATAATAACAGCATGAAAATCTGTATTTGTATTCAAAACATATACACATTCAAAGTGTCTGTCTCAAAGCTAAACTGCCTCACAGTCACACAATTAAGAGAGTTAAATAAGAAACTTGCCTGATTGGTTTGGTAAAGATAGATAGTTATTTCAGGTARTTAAATCTAAATTTGACTGCAAGGAGTTACAGAAAGATCTCACAGCACTGAAGGAGCATTMGAATTCAATATTCTTAAAACACCATAAATGCACACAAGGGTAAAACAGTKCTAACTAAATATACTTCTTAACAGAATGCTTACTATTCCTAAATACAGTAATATGAGAGTCATCATGAATGGGTCTGTGGTAGTATTTGATACTCATAGGCAGTAAAAAGGCAGCCRTATCTGGAGTTCTTAAAAAGAAAATGAAGATAAACAGAAAACATGAGCTTTTCCTAGCAGAAATCTCTGCATTTGGAGTACTAATCTATTTATTTTATTTTTCTCTAGGCATTCTRTGCATTACCAAACCATCGGCAGAGATCAGGAAATTGAACACCAGAACTTTTGCTCAAACACGATTGCTCTTACCCGTGTGTTAATTACCAGTCACATTTTCTCATTTACATTTTCAGCGGGGTTACATTAAAAAATTACAACTGATTATTGATTTTAACCCCCCTGCATACAGCTGAGCTGTGATGGCAGAAACTACTGAGTAGTTACCCCTGTTCCTTACAGAAAGAATGTGAGGCAGCACTCCCCTGGCACCAGAGTGACCATGGAAATGCACACGGGGATGTGCCCTGGCATCCCTGTGCCCTCTCACTGCCCTGCCAACCCTCCCTGCCACACTGCTAGAGCATCCAATGCCCTGCTTGCCAAGCATATCTGCAGGACAAAGATGTGCTGGTTCAGAGAAAACACCTTCAAGAGAGCAGCCTGTCATAACAGAAAGGTTAGATGAACTAATAAATAATGAAACCTGACAGTGCTTTTCAATATCTGCAAGTCTGGCATTTAAGATGTTGTCTTGTAAACCCAAAGTTTAAGAAACTTGATGATTCAAGGGGAATAATCAATTATGTATAAAGAGCAACTAACTCAATTCAGGATGAAGCAAATGAGTTTTCCCTGCATGGCTACAGCAGCAGAGAGAGCAGTGTTTGCTGAGCACTCCCTCTCAGCTGCTGCAACAGTCACGGTGTGACTACATGGATTGGCAGGACTGAGCTGGCATGAGRAAGGAGCAACACAGTCAATCATCCCCCGGGAACTCCTACAGGGACCAGGAGAGCTCAGGGCAGTGCCTCAGCCCTCACTGCCGGGCACCAGGAGCTAACAGTGTGTTTAAGAGGATTTCAGACACAGAAGGCAGTATGGACACCAGGTGCCTCTGTAATTATACAGCAATGCAGCACTTCAGTTTATTGGTGCTATGGAGAAATCATTCTTCCKGCACAAGAGGAAGCAACTGAAGGCAAATAAAATCTTAATCATGCTTTCTGTGGTCTTTAGATCAGGTTTTCAATGTAATGTCTTCAACCACTGCCCCTGGAGACACTACAACTGCTSATGGCTTCCACTCATGGAAAGCCCATACTGAGTCCCTGCCGTGTAAAGTGACTCGTCTGCTTCTGCTGAGAGAACTGACAGAGAAGATCTTCCATTTCCTTCACCTCTTCTCTGCTCTTTCATCTCATACCACATAAAACTGATGTGCTTACTCCTAATGGCCAGTGACTGTCCTTCACAAATGAAGTCACTATTGGTATTTGCACATTTCAAAGAGTTTGGAGTGAGTTGCCTCACCAGTTTCTGTATTTATGAAGGGTGGTAGGATCTGTAATGTACACACTGTCCTCTCCATTATCAAAGTACTGACACAGAWCACTGTAAGCAAAAAAGTGCACAATTTATGAGAGGACTTTCTATTTTATAGTGCTGGTGAGAAATGGGCTCACTGATTTACCTACAACTGGTGCACACGCCCCTGCAGTGACCAGACACTGGCCATTTTTGCAACACTTTCTACTGTCTTAAAGTAGGACAGTGTCCTACTACCTAAATGCATTTGTAGAGTGAGTAAATTTTACTATCCCCATTACTCATTCACTTTTCATTCAATGTCCTGCAAGTCCCAAACAGCCTAAAAGAGGCAGTGACTTCTTTAAAAAAACTATTATTAGAGCAAGGCAGGAGCCCAAAACCATGAGAACAGACTTTCAAAACCCCTTTGCTTTGATTCTGCATTTGCTGTACAGAAATGAACTTTCTAATCCAGATAGTGGGGATCTCTGGCAAGCAAACAAGTCATAGAGATAGCATTATCTGATATCAGCTCCTTTTCTTGCTGTCAATTCTTCCATCTCAGAATTTTTACAAGGACAGCATGACAGTTCTACCAGCAATGCTGCAATAGGGAAGACTAAAAGAAACTGAATTAACAAAGGAGAAAAGACATCAACATGACACTTGGTGTGTCTATTTTCTTTCTGCTTTCTGGGATAGCATGATCTATAACAGCATGCTTTCAGGAAAAGTGGAACAGAAAAGGCATATATATTTAAATATTAATAATTTTTACTGCTCTTAAGCATTAGTAACAGCTCTGCTCACTACACACTAGAGAGCTGATCCCAGCACAGAGGTATAACCCATTATCCTCCTAATGTGGGCAACACATTGATTTTTGTTCCTTTTATTCATGCATCAAGACTCCCAGTCAGTGCACGTGCACCTTTGTGTCTGTTTGAGTGTATGGGGTAAAGACTAGAGGTGGATGATGCTCTTTGGAGATCCTAATCCATGTCTTTGGACACAACAGCTTTTGCCCTAACCTTTTATGTTCCTCTGTTCCTTYGTGTAGGAGCTGCTGTTTGTTTGCTCACCCGCAGCTGTGAAATGAAAGAGTCTGAGCTGTGCCTCAGCTGAGAGCAAGCGATGAAGCATGATACAACCCGACCTTCCGTCCTCTCTGCAGGCAAATAAGTTGCTTTTACACTGCTTCCAGCCTCAGCTGAACTGAAGCTGAAAGGACAGRCTCATTTCTGATCCTGCAGCTAGTGCASGATGTTGTACAGTGCACACATCAGCTCTCAGCTGAAGTCCCTGTCAGCAATTGAACCATGTCAGAACTGTCCAGAAAAGCAGGATATGGAGAGGAGAGATAAATAAACTCTCAGCAAAGTAAACTCTCAAGTCTGTATCTTATTACTCACCAGCAATACTTCCTTCCATTAAAAAAAAAAATTAAAAGTGTGTAGCAATAGTTGTAGTTTTCCTGATATTTTATTGATGTGTCAAAGGTAACAAGATATTTTGCCATGACACTCCTTATTCTCTGTTAGTCAGTGACCAACCCTACATTTTCCAATAAACCCTTTCTTTGCAAACGTAGAACTGGCCTCCAGCCCCAGTGCACATTTGGAACTTTGATGTGTCCTTACTTCTTCCTGCAAAAGACCAAGATTTTTCCCAAGGGGGAAGGCAGAATCCCCTGAATGAGCATCCCAGATGGCTGATTTTAGGAATGTCTGAGCATTTGTGTGAGACATTGTTGTTATTATAGGACACACAACACGTTAACAGGAACTCCAGGGCTTGTGTGAGGTCTGTGTCAGATCCCAGCCTGCTGTATTTCTTCTCCAGCCAGGACTTGGGAAAGATAAGAGGAGATATAAATAGCACTTAGCGTGCTGCCAAACAGAGCTGTGACAAAGTGCTGTGCTGACTGCTCAGCATCATCCTGAAGGAATCAGCACTTTTTTGGGATGCTACTTCAAATCTTAATAATTGGAATAGATTGAAAAGATCAAGTGTGCCAAACACATTGATTCCAGTTCAGAGCAAAATTGTAAGTGCACAAAGATCAGGGGCATAGAAGGAAAGTATCCTCCAGAAACAGTCTCTTTTCCTCTCTTTTATCTAATACAAAAGTATTTAGCCTAGTATTTAATGCACAGACTCGTTAGAGAAAACAATCCATCCAGCATTAAGTGTCTTCCATGGCATCTGCTGCACAAATCCAGTGTCCCAGAATACTCCCGACTTAACCACGCTGTTTTCKTGTGAGCTCATGGACAAAGGCAAGAGGAAGAAATGAATACAGGCAGATTGGACAGAAAATCCATTTCCAGAAAATCAGTCTCATCTTTTCACTGACCTCAGTGAAACTATAACAGGGATAATTCTGCCCAAAGCATAGCATGGTGGTRATTTTAAAAAGCTGAACCAGTCGGCAGGAGAAAACAGAGAAGAGTCTAACAAGGAGGGGTGCTTGGAGTGTGTACAAGCCCAGAAAGGCTGTCCTGACTTTGTCCYGTTTGAACATGTGTCTTGGTTTGAAAGACAGGTGTTTGCCAATGAAGGCAGGGACCCCACTTCCCTCCGAATTGTTACAGCTTTGAAAATCACAGGCTTTCAGGCAAGAATATGGGTAAAAGGGAATAACAGTTTTTACTAATATGTATAACAAGGTGAAACAAGTAACAACAACGATAAAAACAACCAGCCCAGTCCCAAACCCAGTGACAGCCTCACAGAGACACAGCCTCCCCTTTGGTGCAGTTCCAGTCCCAGCCRGCAGGGGCGCTGTTGGCTCCCGGCCGGGCAGGGCGGGTGCGATGATTCCCCCCGGCTGCAGGGGGCGCTGTGGAGCGGGTCCCGGCTGGCTCAGATCTCCCAATGGCCAAGGACGGGCACAAACCGGCAGRGATGRATGGARAAAAGTTCCTCTGCAAACTCACAGGGGGGAAAAGCACCGATCTGGGTGCTCCTCTGGACAGCAAGAAAYCCCAGAACGGCAAAGAGATGAGCAGAATCACGCGGCTGCAGATGGGATGCAGCAGAACTCGACCACCGCAGAACGAATCTCAGGGGTCYCAGGCAAGGCCCAGGGGCAGAAGATCACAGTGCAGCAAACAGGAACCAACGAGCAGAGATRCTGGGCTCTGCAGAAAAGAGCAGAGGAGCTCTCCCCTCGCAGGGAGCAGGCCGACCTCCTTCTCTGAGCCAAGAAGGGCAGGAAGTGAAGTTAACCCTGCCACACACACAGACACACCCTCCCAGTGCTTAGCAAGATCGTTTAGGTGGGGCATAGGTCTTATTGTCTTTACCAATTGCCTAGCCATCAAAAGGATGACCTGGCAATCAGTGTATCCCAACAATAAAATGGGAAAGAAAAATTCCCCAAGAAAGGAAACAAAAGGAGAAACCTTAACCCACAACAAGATGGAAAACACTGAAGTAAAACCAAAGCAGYCCTTCCCTAGAAGCTTGGCTGGACTCATTTTCAGTATAACTCATGCTTATCTAGCCCTTGCCAAGAACTTCCTAAGGAAAACAAASATGACTTCCCCAGCCACCTCACSCTGCTGGGTACACAACAGTACCAGRTGCTTCTCTCTACTCCCCAACAATAACCTCACTGGCTGGCAAACAAGCCAAAATATTTCTATTATTATACACCTCTTTCAGGCTCTAAAATAAAGACACTGTGTGATGATAACCCATCAAGGGAGGATAKAAAACATCATTCCAGTGATCTGGATAAACCAAATGATGGTCTTGCTCAGACTTCCTATGCAGTTCTACCTCCAAAGGAGACAGCCTGGGACCTGAGGCACTGAATGGTGCTGCTCAGACTTGGAAGAGGTCTCAGCAGGGACAGTCCCTGCTGTACCCACCTACACAAGCTTTTCAAGCACAGGAGAAAAGAGTGGAATCAGAAATATCCTCCCTCACTGGGTCTGAAATCAATAACTATTTGCCAAAATGTTTGTGTCAGGTATTACTCAGAGGTCATGATGTGCAATGTGAGCTCTACTGCTTTATTATGCTGGTTATGAACTCATAAAAGTCTGCAGGAGACATGAAGTGAAGGTTACTCTGAATTTCTGTAAAGGCCAGTTCATTATTATGGCCCAAATAGAGGAAGGTGCTACTTGACCTACTAAGAGGCTGCATGAAAATTCAGACTCAGGACCTTCTATACATCGATGCACTTTTCATGCTCTGTATATTGTAACTTACTGGGTATTTTTGTCTTACTAGAATWAATTATCTCTCTTTTCTGTCAGGTTAGCTTAATCTCACAGAGCAAAATAATTGCCCTTTACAAAGCAGGCATCCAAAAATATAGCTGAAGAGTAYACAGTCCAGCATCCAGACTTTTTATTCCATTCCTATGCCTATATTTGTGGATTTTTCTGATAAAAAACAATCGCATTCTGACAGAACAGATTCAGAAAAGGATGGCAAAACCGTCTGTCAATAAACCCACTGGGACTGRGAACTAGAATTTCTAGTCTCCTCAGATACCAGTTTTTACCCCATTGGCTTGATATTTGAGCTGCTGTAAATAGCTCTTTTTGGTCTTAGGAAAGTGTTCTTTGCATGAACCTAGCCTAAAGCAGACACTACTAAAGCAAGTTTTAGAAACACTTCTAAAGCAACTGAAAATCCTCGRTGAAGAGAAGCTCGACTGGCACATGAGTCAGGCTGAATAGGTAAAATTCACATTGATACACTATATAATGCATGTATATGATCCCTGCTAACACAGGATTTAACAGTCTCCAGCTTTGCACATCACTTATCTTTGCAACTTCTCAGTGAGGAAGCAGAGAGCAGCTAGGGGACTTGTTCAAGCACAGAGAAATTGKGGAGAAAATGAGGAAAGGATCCAACCTAGACAAACCAGATACAGAGCACTGTGTGCAGTGCCTGTGCAGAGCTTGTGCCACAGAGCCAAACCACCTGCTGAACCCCCAATGCAGAGAGAAAAGCCATGAGGGGAATCATAGGAAACATCACACAAGAACCTACGTCTTGGGCAAAAGCAAGATTCCTTTCCATGGCTGTCCTCCCTGATGGGTGCTGACAAGCTCCAGGTTTCAGCAAGGCTCAGGCTCGCTTCAAATGCTCTTCATSAAAGAGGAAGGAACCAGCTGAACCAATTCCATTCCCTGTTGCATTCATTTATAAAGAATTTTCCTGCTTCTAAGACAAAATTCCTGGATATAGAGAAAAATTATTAAGAACTGTCCCACATTTTGGCTGTTACCATCTTCYTGCTAATTAGAAGACTTACTAAGTAAATTATCAGAAATAAAACCCAGCCAGTAAATCATCCTTTATAATGGTAGATTACTTTGACTTTTTAATTGCTCTAAGACTAAAAAAAAAGAAAAATCTCAAAATTAAAATGCACACTCATGAGCCAAAGAGGAGGAGTTCATGATCCARCTCCCGCAGAAGCATTCATGACCCAAGGAGTCAGTTGTGATGGAAGTACCAGAACCAGCTCAATATTGTGTCCCCTGTGAGCTGCACAGTAACAGTAATCCTTCTAGAAGAATACACAGCTGGCCTGGAAGCCACAGCTCAAGAGCTGGGCTGTTTGTCTTTTGCCTGACAAAAGTAATCAACKATTGCTAGGTTGACTAGCTGCAGTCATCAGAAAATTCCCCCTGCAGCAACCTGCTGATGGATCCAAATGGTTCTCTAATTGGTAAGAGAAGTAAAAATAAAACGCATGACTTTTTTTTTTTTTTAAATTATTTAAACCAATAATGCTTGCAATAAATACTAAGGCAGTAACCAAGAATTTCAATATCTTATTGCCAGACTTACAGCACACATTTTTCATCGCACCTGATTAAGGTGATGCTGATTTTACACCTCTGGGATCTGGGTCTGCAGAAATGGCATAACTGACCTCAGAGAGGGAAGAAATCACTGAGAGTTAGGCAAAAATAAAATTGAGCCYTCCTTGTGTGGAAAGCTACCAGTTTCTGCACCTGCTATTTTCTGAACCCAGCCTCCCCCCTCCTTTATGAGAGCACTTGTAAATGTATGGGTAAGTAATAAAAGTGAAATGCTCCCACAGAATCATTTCCCKTCAATTCTGTGCCACCACAACATGATATCTGATCACCTTCAGCTCCCCTACCCAGTGTCACACAACCACTTGAGAGCTGCTTTCAGTCGGAACAGACATGAACCAGCTGATGCACAGAGAGCAGTGGGTGGTTTGGATCTCACAGGAATATGCAGTTCAGTGAAACTAGATGTGTCTGCCTTACCAGCATTTAGTTCTCCAGCTGGCTACTGGCAAATATAGCAAGAGCCATCAGTGAAGTGGTTTCATGCATTTGCCAATTTGCTGGTCCTCCAGTGCTGTGATAAATTTGGAAGAACAATCAGCTGAGGTGTTAAGAGAAAGAGGAGGAGCTGGGTACAGGCAAAGAAGGAGTAAGAGGGTGCAAAGAGCAAAGTTAGAGAAGGAAAGGATGTCTCTAGAAATTCAACAGTAAAAGGGATCTTGTGGATAGTTAATTCACAAGAGCATTGGGATTAACAAACTGTGAGAGACAAAGGAGCAAAACAGGAAGGATTTGGAAAATAAGATTCAATGTAAGTACCGTCCTAATATGAAAAAATATACCCTATAAGTAAAGAGCAAATCAAACATAAACATGCCCTATAAGTAAAGAGCAAATCAAAGGAATAGCCCATCTCCTTAATTCCTGTGGGTAGTGACTTTACGTTTTATATTCCTAGCCTTGCTCCTTGATAAAACAAGAGTTCTTATTCAGGTCATATTCCTGCCCAGTTGGCCTCCAGTCACTTTGAAACTTCACAGCTGATTGAAGCTGTGCTCACCAGAAGGGCAARACTTTGAACCACTTCAATACCTCTGCAGACAGGCAAGGAGCAGCAGAGAGAAATCCCAATATGCTCACCTTGATTAATCAGGGGACCTGTACAAGAAACAGCCTTGCAAACCAGACTCCATTTTCAGCCAGTTCTGAAATTCCTGGGTCTGACCTACCCMTGACTGTAATGACCCAAGCAACTAAAGAGGATGAGACTAGGTACCAGAGTTTCTGGGGTTTCTTGGTGTTTTTAGGCAGTAGAAGCTTTTTAAATTATGGCACAACATAACATTGTGTTGGGTGTTAATCTCATGTGGTTGGGTGCTAACCCCAAATAAAATACTTTGGTTTACTCTGTATAAAAAACCCCACCATCTACCATGGACAGAGAGCCTTAATCCATTGCATGACCTCAGACACAGTAGTGTGTAAGTTTTCAGATACTTTGAAGAGTTGACAGACAGCAGCCAAAGGATTGTCCCAKGGGTACACACAGCCATCCCCACAGGCATTCTGGTATTCAGTTGAGTGCTTACAGCTCTCACCTATGACAAGCTGGCTGCCTGCAGTGGATCCTGTCTCCTTTGACACCTGTCTGACTTGGAGGCACTGCAGGGCTGTAAAGCACAACCTCCAAATCCTCTGTRCTTCTGGTTTAAATTCCCTTCTCTCAAGCTGCTCCTGATGGCAGCACAGGCATGAGCAGGTGGTTGTAGCAGCCCTTCACACAGAAAAGCACTGCATCATTTCCAGCACTTACCAAACATTCACACAGATTCATTCATTTCTAGTTTTGTACTTCCCAGTAAGTTCAAAGCTGCCTTTTATGAAGATTGCAATACAGAGTGAAATATCAGGCACAGCCTTTCCAGCTGAGAGTCTTTTATCCTCTGCACCACTTTCTATGAAATTCCATCTCTTTTTATTGCAGGTGCCTGAAAACGGCCAGATTTGGACACAAATCATATTAATAAAACACTAGCCTGCTTTAATTGAAGCATTTTCCACGTGTACACAGAAAGATAATATGAAACACCCTGAARATATTTTTTTAAAAAAAGCACTGAAGCCAACATAAACCTCAATATGAWGATTCACCTTTCAGATGCTCACATTAAGCAGCTGTCCTCAGGTGAAAAATAAGTTCACACTGACAGCTGTTATAAAAATTAATTGCACTCAGAACTAACTGAAACCTCAGCAAAATAGTATTTAGGCAGAAAAAAGTCATGTAAATCACAAGAAGTCAGGACACWTCTGTCAGACACAAGGTAGGGGCAGGCAGAAATACCCAGCCTAGCTCTGAGTTGCAAATGAGGGCACATGCTTCAAAGCAAGCATTTTCCTGCTCCCAGTGGAAAGCGGCTATTTAAACAAAAATAATTTTAAAAAAGAGGAATGTGAGTATTTTAAAAACTCTGGGAAAGGAAATCAGTGGCAGAGACTACAAGCATTTCATCTCAGGGTACCTCCTGTTCAGTGCCCAAAATATTTGCGACTTATTCAAAATCAGAGCATTTTTATTGGAAYGATGATAACACAAAAAATTTATTAYAAAAAATTTCAGCAAGAAAAATCCTCACAAAATTAGTTCAATGTTGATCTGACCTGATCGGTTTTGTGCCAGTCCCACTAAACCAATTACTCCTACTGCCTCACATGGCACTGCACCAAGAATGTCACGGACATGGTTCTAGCCCAGTCAAAACAGAATGGCATTTGTGCCCTTGCATGCTGGCGTGCTTCAGACTGCCATAAATAAGGAGCAGATGGAATATAGGGTGCACTGGGTAGAACTCAAAATAGGTTTTTGGCTATGCAAGATACTGTAGTCTCAGGAGACTCTCAATAACATATAAGAAATTCTAGGGTTCCAGTTGAATTCTAAAAATATCCCACCTACACTGACAAGCAAATGTATCCCATGTTTATATTTAGCTCATGGCCACATTCGGAGTGATTGCTGTTGAGTTTTATGTGACAACAGGGCAACTATTGTTTCTGACACACTGGGATAGACATGTCACAAACCCAATTTGACAGAGATTTTATGGACTGCTAGAGAGGAATCATACAGACATACATAAGTTAATTACACAGGATAAAAAAAGAAAAAAAAAAGAAAACTAGAACATGTAGGAAGCCAGAAGCTTTGTTAATTACTTTATATGTACTACTTAGGAAACAAATAAATGACCCAGTGAATCAGATCTATTACCTGCTGAATTAAATGTATTACCTACTCATCAGATATCTCTTTAAACAGAAACACAGTTTCTTAAACTAGAGGCAGTATATTTCCTTGTATGTCCTATAACATGATTTCCATCTGCTGGGAAAAAACACAGGAGCAATAAGGTGAATGTGGAAGGGAGAGGTGAGGTCACGGATGCTGCTGGGTAGAGCTCCCCCAGTGAGCTGTGTGTGGCTCAGAGATACCCCGGGCTGGGAATGGACAGTAGATGTGTCCCCTTCGGGCACTGCAGCTGCCTGCATGGCATGGTGCTGTGCTGGAGGCAGGTTAAGAACTACAAATAACCACCAAATGTCCATCCATCAATCTGGGCTGTCACAGGAGTTTGCTGCTGGGGAGAAGGACCCAGCCTGTTATTCAGTATCAGCACCTCACTACAACCAACCCCCCAAAATATCAATAATTTGTGTGGGTTTCCTTGCTCTGTATATAAATGTCTCCTGAGTTCTCTAAGCACAACTGCTGCAAAGGATAATAAACCCCAGAAGTGGTTACAAAACTGAGGGCCTCATAATGATTTCCTTTCAGTCATAACTGATTAAATCCACACAACAGAATCCCAAGACATCCCTAATGATAGCAGAATCTGTCAGCCTATGAGAYGATATGAGACTTTGTGAATTAAACCCCATTATTGCCCTAAATTATAGATAAATTTCTCCCTTTCCTTGGTGATATGCAACATATTTTTTCTTCAGGGCAGTTAGATGATGTCAGCACAAATTACTGCTTTCCACATAGTGCAGATGATAGAACCAGAGGCATTAAAGAAACTTACAGAAACCAAATCTGAAGAGACAGAAGGAACTGCTTCCTTTGACTTGGAAATAACAAATTCTGCTGTGGTATGATGGGCAAGGCAAAAGGGAAAAAACCCTAATTTGGAAAACAGATAGAGCTTCAAAAGCTTCACACACTTTAAAATCTAAATATAACTTTGGATTCTTGCTCTAAATTACTAAAAACCCCCATCAAATGGAAGTGTCTGTCTTTAGATATTCATGTCTCTTCATTAAATGTATATTGATGTGTAAAACTGAGAGATTGGGTTATTATCTAGCAAACTAAGGAGCACTTTTTTCAGCTTAGAAAAATAATGAATATACAATTAGAGTGTTTTTCTAAATGGTTTCCTATTCTTTTAATTTTTCTTAGTATACTAAAGTTGAAGGAAGGGCAGAGGAAATGCTAATGGTTACATCACAGATACACAAGTTTTATACATGGCAAAGTTTGCAGGCAGTAATAGGATCTTTTACTAGATCAAGTGAGATAACCAGAGAAAAACCCAACAGGTTGTCAGACATATGAATCTATAAAAATTTTTTGGTACCTGATATAGAGATAGATACTAAATTATCAAATCCAAGACCTGGGAATTGTTTCATTATCCTGSCTAATATCCCTTTACCTTGCTTCCRTTATTGCCCTGTGTGCACCAGCAGCCAAGCTCTTGGTTGCCATCTGCTGTTCCCTCCCTAAACTTCTCCTTCAGCCCTGGCACCATCACCCCYACRCTTCCATCTCCCAGSGATCTGCTCTGCTATCAGATGGAATCCCGGGCTTCCAAATCTCCCAGTGCTGCTACTTCCCAAGCTAAGAAGGTATAAAACCCCTCCATTTAAAGAATTCATTTTGGAGCCTCTCTCAGAGCAAAAATTAAGGCTGTGCCTGCCTTTCCACCTGTGAGATCTTTTCCACTTGTGTTTTTCTGGTGTGTTCCATCCCTCTCTGCAGTGCAGCAGGAACAATTTGACTGCTACCCAAACGCCTTTAAGTGACCTTGAGGAAAGTCCCTCATACGGAAGATTTTATGCATCTCATATTTACAGAACCACATCTGTAAATCTATCCTGTAATCTATCCTGGCCACATTTCTTTACATTTAACGTGTTTAATCAGTTTAGAGAGATCAAATTAACTTCAGGACAGACAAGCCCAGGATCCATTTCATTTGCTTGTTAAGGAAAGCAAAAGCCTCTTTGGTAGGAGAAGTGTGAAAGCCAGAGTACTACATGGCTGTCTTGTGTTTTCATGACTCTTTTTAATTCCTTGCCATCCAAGCCCTTTACAAACATTAGTTAATTCTTTGCAATTACTTATCTTTGCTTTACACCTGGGGAAAATGAAGCACTGAGCAAGGATGGTACTTATCTAAACACAGCCCTGGAGACTCACAGTAAGAGCTAAGACTCACTCTTCAGAGCTAAGAACAAAGCCCATGTTTTTGGCTCTCAGTCTTGTATCCTAAAGCCCTCTTTTTWAGTGCACTTTTTCAATTTTTTCATTTTGAAATGCAGCAGTTCCAAATAAAAAGGTCAAGTTCAAATAGTCCAGCTGTCCTTCACTCTTCTCCTACTCCTCCATTTGAAAGGATGTGCAGATACAGAAATTAGGATTCCCTCCATCATGAGTGCAAGACAGAAACCTTTGGACTCTGCCACGAACAGTTGTGAGTTTGGATTTTTTTCTGGCACAGAAGTCATCTTGGTAACAGAAAATTAATCCCCAGATGTCAAATGTCTCATGCTAAAAGCCCAGTGTACAAAACAGCTATTACTATCCTGGCATGGGCCCAGCACTGTGAAAGGAAGGAGGTAGCAGCAGACAGGTCTGTCTCACTGAAGAGAATGGTTAGAATTCCAGTAAAACTCTYCCCAATTCTGCAGTGAATGTGTTCTGCACCACAGCACTGCTCGTTTTCCAGATGACCAGGTATGTACTGATCTGCTGTTAGCATCCTGCAGTATAGAGAGGCATCTTGAGAAGAAAAATCATTTACTGCCAAATAAGATGTGATCCTGCTAATACAAGTCTGTCCAGTATAAAATTTGCCAGCCTCACAGATAAAACTCACATCACTACAGTCTGAGCAAGATCTGCAGGTCTGGCCCTGCAACACTAAATTCCAAACAGCTTGAAAATAGAGTGTTTGGTTTATTCATAGCA
Source organism: Malurus melanocephalus (assembly GCF_030028575.1). NCBI lineage: Eukaryota > Metazoa > Chordata > Aves > Passeriformes > Maluridae > Malurus > Malurus melanocephalus. The sequence goes on along the minus strand of NW_026623328.1, from coordinate 968,681 downwards.
TCTACTTTTGGTAAACAGTAGAGCTTTTTTCAATAGCTTACAATTACTGCAGAAAACACAGCAATAAATGATATTAAAATTTCAATCTGCATAGTCGACTATGTGCATTTGCCTTAGCACAGGCTGCTTACTTTTTACTCTGGGGATAATAATGTTTTATTGCACAGCAATGTTATATGTATTATAATTTTTGACACTTATGGTCAATAGTTTTTTGCTGTAGGTTTTCACTACAGGACTTTCCACATATTTCAGAAAAAAAAGATGTAAATACTGAAAAAGCTGGAAAAAAAGTCCTTAGTAACTGACCCTTAGGTTCTGTTTGATAATAAAGTGATAAGGGACACTTCTACTGAMTCTAGAAAACACTGTGAATACTAAAAACAGAAATTGACCTTCACCAAGAGATAGAATACATTCTGCCACTACACCAAAACTGGAAACTGCATTACAATTRCAGTGATTTGGCAGGCAAGAAAACACAGTTTCTTAGACAGAAAAAATGTAGCAAGATACATAAATGTAAGAAGTRGAGATTTCAACTCCTGGAATTTACATTTAGAGTTTTTACTTCAGAAAATAAAAGCACACCAAAATGCTTACTCGGCATATAGAACACACTGTTATTGGCAAGGATGTGCACATATTTAGCCCGTTTTTATTAACTGCATACAAAATAACAAACATTGCAAAAAAGGCTACAGCTTCATTTAAAATGTTCTCAAAGAATGTATGACTGTCATATATTGGGCACTCAACARGTTTTTGTGCAACACATCTCCAAGCACGTAAGAGGAAGCAAGAGACTAAAAAAAAAAGCATCAGCTTCAAAATAACATAACCACCTCCAGCTGCTGCTTCTGCACTGCTTTGGAGAGCTCTCTGGACTCTTAMACTCATGCATTTTGGAGGTTAAAGATGGTGAAGATAATCAGTGAGTGTTAATGGCTTTAATATTATTGCCTAAGTACTCTACAAACACAGCATATCTGTAGCTCACAAAGCACATGGTGACAACTTCCAAAATGAACCAGAAAAGGAAAGCACTGTTTTTCCAGGAGTGACTTTGTCTGCCATCAGGTGTATTCCAGAGCTGTGYATAATAATTCATATTTTAACCATGAAAGCTGGAATCTCATCCATTGCTACAGAGGCACTACTGTTACTAGCATCGTCCCAGTGCTACGAGTGGCAATTCTCTGGAACTTTTTGTGGGTTTGGAGCAGATTCTGATGGGATAACACACAGTATCATCATTTGAAACCCCTAAGTGTTATTTACCTGATAACTTGGTAGCATCCACAGCGTTTTGCACTGCCATTTGCAAAAGCTTGGTGGCATTTTGCCTTGCCTGAAGACAGCTTATTACAAATACCTGTGTGAATTGGTTAGAACCAATCTGGCAAAGCAAATGCACTACAGAAATGCTGTAGGAAATAGATTTTATAACAYGATTACACACATAGAAATAGTCCATCCCTGTAGAGTAAGCCTCTGGATGAAAACTAGTTCTCCAGTATAAAGCATCTACTAATCCAAAAAAAGCTTGCTAAATTCCAAAGCTTTAGATTACAACAGTCTAAATATTCCACATACCATTGCCCTTCCCACTAATTTCTACTAACAGTTGTGAGGACCTACCTAAGCTCATCCAGCTGACAGTTATTGGAACTAAAGTGCCACAGTTTTGTTTTGCCTCGCAGATTTTAAATCGGGCTACACTACAGCACTGTGAAATGAWGCTGCAGCAGTACCCTTTAACCCAAAAACATTAGCACCAGAATGACTGAGGCATCACACTTCTCTAATGGGACTGTAAGTGCCCTTGTAAGGAAAAATATTCCAGACATACAAAATGTTAGCTCCAGCACCGATGTTCTAATGAGCTCATTTAGGTAGTGGTGAGCAGGGAAAACAAGGATTCTACCTGCAGGGCCTGCTGAATATTTGCAGAAGTTACCTGTAAGAAGTTACCTGTTAAGAAGTTCCATTTTTCAACCAATCAGAAAACAACGTAAGCCTTGCTGCTGATGACATGAGCCAGACTTTGGCAGATATCATAACCTTCACACCTGTAAGGTGCTAGAGAAAAAAAATTGCCATTAGTTGACATTTTCTGTAGCAAWTTTCAACCAGAAGGTGACAGATGTTCTCTTAGTGWGACAGYCAGTCAGTCCTATGTGTTCTGAAAYTTCCTTTCAGTGTCACAGCTACTGGAAASTAACTGTGCCCTTCCACTTGGAAGCATTTCTTTTTGCAGCAAACTCCCTGTACCTGTACTTGTGTCATTAAGCTATGTGYCAGGTTACTTCCACTTTGAAAGCTCTGGCATTTCTGACTGGTTCTTTCCTAATGCAAACAGCAGCTGGGAATCACCATGAWAAATCCACAGAAGGCACTGCTGGTTTCCCTGGACACTTGAACATCTTGCATTCCTCATGCATCTAAGAGCTCTAAGACCCTATGGCATGCAAAGCATCACAGCAGCAGCAACAAACCCCAGCCAGTTCGGTGCATGGCTCTCTGCCGTGCCATTCCCACACTTTCACAGTGCATTAACATGCAAATCCACAGTATCACATATGCTAATGTCTGCTAACAGGGCTTTTCATTTCAGGACATCAACTTAATGAACAAATGGAAYCCTGCAGCATCACTGTGGGGAAAACAATTGCAGAGCACAAGTGATGAAGGAAGACCTCGAGTGCTCTGTCAGAATGAATGAACACAAGCGATGGCAAAGGAAGGGATATGAAAACCATCTGTGACAATTCCTCGTCTCCACCTCAGCTTCAGTAGCATCACCAGTCATGGCCTGTGACCCTTGGGCTCTGTGAGGGCCCAATGCTTTGGTGAAGCAATCCCAGCCTGTTTTGTTATCCCTGAGCTGCTACTCAGCTCTCAAGCACCAGGCAGCAGAGAAGGTACGAGCACAGTGTTCCAGGGGCCATACATCTGTTCCTTCTACAACCACTGCAAAAGCACAGAGCCTGGGTTGGCAGATGGAAGATTTGCCTTTGGGGAGAAATAGGTCAGATATCAGAAAGTAACAACTGAGAAACAGATGCAGTCTTTCTTCCCCATCACACTGGTACTCTGCTCAAACTCACCCTTATTAACTGAAGGCTCAGCCCGGTGAAAGCAACTCCCGGTACATTGTGAGAGACAATCTTGCCCAGCAGGCTCACGAGTGTAACAAGGTCTCTGATGTACAAACCTCTGACAAGGTACAAGACAAGCACACTGTCGTGAGAAGCACAAAGTGGAGGGCTTGGGATAAAGACTTTACTTGGGACACACCTCCTAGGATTTCTGACTGTTTCAGGACAACAATTTTCTAAGGCCCCTTTTCTATGTGCTGTTGATCAAACATGAAATAAACAGAGAAATCGTGTTATATTTTTCAGACAGTCTATTCACAAGTACTCACTAGGACTGCACTGGTTTTAAGTCAAGTAGATATCCCCACAGTGACTGTGAATGSTTTCGGTAAGAAACAGAACCATCTCCCTCAGGTCCCAAATGACTTAGAATCACAGAATCTTTTGGGTTAGAAGGGCCCTTTAAAGGTCATCTAGTCAATGAACAGGGACATCTTCAACCAGACCAAGTTGTTCAGAACCCCATCCAATCAGACTCCGTTTCCTTCCACTTCCTACCACTTCTCTGGGCAACCAATTCCAGTGTTTCATCACCCTCATTGCAAAAAAARTTATTCCTTGTATCAAGACTGAATCCACCTCTTTTAGTTTAAAAACTAAATCTCCCCTTGTCCTATTAAAACATCTGTCCTCATCTTTCYGATGAGCCCCTTTATGTGYTCAAAGGCCAYATTAAGGTCTCCCTGGAGCCTTYTCTTCTCCAGGCTAAATAAGCCAAATTTAAACCAATTCTAGCTAATGGATAGTGAGTAAACGAGAAAAGTGAGTTTAAAGTGATTTAAAGAAAGAGAAGTGATTTAAAGAAAGAGAAGACTGAAAATAGGAGCAGGAGCTAGCACAGGTGACCTCTGATACCAGGCTCCATTTACTAATTAAGAACAGCAGCAAACCCAGCACATTTATGTTTGTATGGTTAACAATAAGGCAACAGTGTGCTGCAAACTTTGAGTACACAGAAGCCATCAACCATCAATTCYTACATAGTCAACAGAACTATTCATCATCTGAGACATTTGAATAGCATTAGATATGATAAAAGCACCTCTAAACAAAACTGATTACAGGTACATATAGGAAAGTTTAGAAGAAACRGGATAAGCTGGTTTGGGTTTTTTCTATCCATCCTACAGTGCTTGTAAAGGGCACATAAGATCTTCTTGAYCCTTCCTTCTACACAAATCTTCCCAAAGCAAGTCCCAAAACACATGGCACTCTACACTCTGCTGAACCCTTCWGCTCTGAAAGATGAATTCCATAGAATTTCTCTAATGCTCCTCTGGAGTGTCTTTATCCCTTTTGCTACTTCTCCACAGACTGCTTCAGCTTTCTTTTAAAAATCCTGTCAGATGTTAATGACAACAAATTTTCTGTTCCTCTCTTGGTGCTCCTAAAAAGTTTTTGGAGCTGTAGGTCAAAGAGATCACACACATGAGCCTTGGAGCAGAAAGCAAATAAACTTTCTCTCCTGACACAGAAAATTACCCTCTGCTGGGGATATAATTTATTGACACTAAGAGCTTTTACAGCACGAAGTTACAACCAGCTCTTCCCACACAGCTATTCCCACCCATTGCCCTCATTAATCAGAAAGCCTTCTAAATGCTTATCTAGTAGCAAGAAATAAGCAGTTGTGTTTTGCACATCATGTCCCTCAGTTTGCTCTTTCATTTCCTCTTTTTCAACATTATCACATTATGTTCCCTCTTCTTATTTGCTTTTCCTCTTCACAAAGCTCTTTAAACAGCTGCAAAGGGGGAGGGACCACTATGCTCACGAAAATTCCACTTTGCAGAACGCTTCTATCAGGTCCTACTGTCTGTCTCTTTCCAGGCATTTCATACCTCCAAGATTCAGGTTTGCTTTTACAGCTCTTCCTTGCACATCCCTGACAACAGAGCCTATTGCCAGCTGTCTTAACTGAAGAACAGTAATCCACCTCTTCTTGTTACTGCCATGAGGAAAATGTACACTCTCGTTCTCTTTGTAGTGGGCTCCTTTTGTTTGAACGGTAAGTGACCTTTTCTTTCAGATACAGTTTCAGAACAGTGAGAGCTTTTGGGGGTAGGAGGCAGGACAGTGATAAGAGCTCACAGACCATTTGTAACCATCACCTCGGGAGGATGCTGACTTTAAGAGGATGTATAAAATAGATTATTTTAGTGTTGTTTTGGGCTTGTTTGGTATCAGCAAATGCACTACGATGGATATGGACAGRCAGTTAAGTTGGATATAAAATTACATAACTGTAGACGAGGACAGTGATAAATCACTAAATAATATGCTGTTAGATACTCCCAGGATCATCTGTGATTGGAATAGCAGGTATTGTGCTGAAGGTGAAAAAATAAACCATAACATAAYCCATAAATAAGACAGATCTCATCCCTCTACCATTATTTGCTCAAGTTCCTATATTATGCAAAGTTCATACCTCCTAACTTTTTAATCAGAATGTAAACAGTTTAAATTAAGTTGTCATATTTAAATRTATGCTACAAATAGCAAATGTACTTCAAGAACATTTCCTTCAGTCTGTGAGGAATTCTCAGATATGTTTTAGCCCACATGAACAGCCTGACAAGCAGCATGAAATAGTGAATTTACCATGGGAGCTTCTTCCCGTGGAGAGGCTCCACTGAAGTTTTCTGGGAGAAATTGGCTGAAACTGAACCAATACAAAGATCCCACATTTCCTGTTATTACCTATTCATCCCATACTTGTTTTGTTTCTTCAGTTTCTGAAAGACAACTTTAGAAAGCGTCTGCTTTCTAACAAAAGAAAAGTGAGGGCCCACTTTGGATTTTTAAATWATACTTGTTTAAACCCCTTAGTATCTCCTTTTCATTTGCATTAATTGCAATTTAAAAATTCAAACTCTTTAAAAGACAGTAAATTCACTGCTACTTCCACTGGAACAATAAGCATTCCAAATCAGCATGTGTTGTTCTAAGAGGTTATGAAAATCTTTTTGTTGAGAGAATGTTGAGAAGTAACAACATCACAAAGTAATTTCAGAGAAGATAATGGGACTGTTTCATTGCTGCTTCTCACTTGCTTTTAACTAATTACAGATGGGAATTTGGCATGTCACTTATTTGTGAGAGAGTAAAGAACTAAAATTATAAAACCTGCTACAATGTTACCTCTAAACAAACACTATGTCAACATTTATTACAATAAAGGACTTCAGGGAAACACAGCAAATATGCCTTACATTAAATTTTGAAACATAGACAGTGATAAGAATGAACTTGCCTGTCTCTTTCAGCATTGTTCCTTATTCTTTTCTGTGGAAATCTCTCCAAGAAATTYGTCATTACACTGAAAACAAACAGCATAACACAGCATGTCTAGTTATTTCATTTAATGTATTTAAATTAGACCATGTAAAAAAGGAAAGTCTCCACAGGGGAGTGAATGAAGTCWGTGATTTAGTTTCTTCTGCTGTGAAATTGGAAGCATCTTGATGCAAATTTTTTTTTAATGCTCATACTCCCACAGAGAAAATAAACTTACTGAGGAATGTGTACTGCAAGTTATGTGGCAATTGCTCTCCTTGTCACGGAGCAGATGTGCAGCRTGTTCATTGAAGCTAAAATAATTTCCCCAGCTCAGGATCCACCCCAGTGGGCTTTATTCATTACTGCTCTCAGTRCACAAAAATACTCCACCACCAAATYAGGACTGCTTCATCATTGTTGTTAAAATCATTTGTCTAAAAGCTTCAGTCTTCCCTCTGCAACATCTCCGGTGRTTATTGCTATTTGGAAAAAACAGTTTGCAAGGGAAACTGCACTTCCATTTCTTCCAACCCTGAGAGGAAAAAGAAAAGTTTCAAAGGCCTGGCTACTGACATGCAGCACACATAAAGATGAACCTGAATGCCTGGTAATTTTGTTCTCATTAGGTGCCATCTGCTTAATATGTAGATTGTTAATGGAAGGCAGACTATAAAAATTATACAAGAATCACTCATTTTCCCCCAGTATTCACAGATTGGCTTTAAGAAGGTTTAAGGCAGTGCAGGGCTGACATCTAGTGGTGCGGGGAAGAGGCTTCTGAGTGAGGTGACAGAGTAGCCCCTTCGAGCTTTATTTCTGATGATTAAGTTGCAAAGGCTGGGATGGAGTGGCAATTTTTTTAAGGACAATCGCTAGTGAAGGAATGCCTTCCCTAAGAACAGGTAATCATTTCTCAAAGGGATTAATTGTTGAACAAATATTTTTTATKATTAAAGTCATGGCTTGTCATTAATCTGCATGAAGTTTATTAAAAGTCAGTACTTTGAGATCTGAGCTGTTCTCATCAGACATGCAGACCCCACAGTATGTTTGCATTTGCAGACCAGACGACTGTGATTGCTAAATGGAGGTTTCAGAGAAAAAAACTAATTACAAACCTGGAATTAGCTTTCTGCAAATATTCTGCAGTTCTTACTTATTCCCTGTTAAGCAAATACTGTCTGTGCTGGMATATCCCCTGACTAAGGCAGCAATACAGTGAAAATATATTTAAGAAGTCAAACAAGAACTCACCACCTTTGCTAACAATACTCAGTGACCATTAAATGAAACAAACCAACCAATAATTTATTTGTTTTTGAATTATAGCCGTCTACTTATGTCACTTACACATGCAACAGCAGGAATGACTACTAAAAATACTACAAAGAAATCCAACATAAAACCCCACCGAMCCACATAATAAAATAACGAGGATTCTCTCTTTAACTACCACAAGACTTCTAACATATCCTTATAACCACAAAAAGATTCATTCCTAGAATGTGGCCCTTTTCTTCACAATATCAAATTTAGCTTTTCCTTGACTGCTATACACAAAAAACCCACCCTAGAATCTGGAGCTTAACAAGAATCAGCATAGCTCTAGCTTGATAAGCTTTTGATTAGGCACCTTACATTGAGAATTAATGCAATATCAAAATATCAAATGGTTTAGGGGCTTTTATAATACTTTGCAGGGTAGTAAAAAGCAAGTGTGAATCAAAAAACAAACTGACCTAACAAACAGAGATGCATTCATCTAAATTTGTTTTCCCAAATGACTTAGCAAAAGCCTGTTCTGAACAACAATGTTATATTTAAGCATATGTGAAAAAATTTGGGCTACCAGTGYCACAGCATATGCTGGTCCTAAAGGAATTAGATGAAGCCTGGTGTTTATCTCAACCTTTCCACAGAGTTTGAGTAAATGTTTTTAGAATTGAAATCTCTGTTTTCCAGTCTTTGCTTGTACCTTGCTCCACTTTCTCACTGGATCAGAAACAAGGGTTCTTAGGGTATTTTTTTAACCTGAGTTGGATTGAGAAGGATTTCAAGTTTCAAGAGACACTTGTTCAGCCTAGCAACTTACAGCCCGGAAGCTGTAAAACTCGGAACCTTCCAGACAGGCACAAACTTTGGCTTATTTGATCCTGGCATTTTGATGACTGCCTTTCCACAGATTTCAAGGATATGCTACAACATTAAAAAAAAATAAATAAAAAAATTAATGTACCAAAAATTAGAAATACTTGCACGGCCAGTATTTTTTACTATGTAGAACTGCTCTGGGGAATAATGAGACAGGCATGCTGTAAGACAGTACCCTCATTTCTGCAATATCTAGAGTTGAGATAGTGAGTTAAATAGGTGAACTTTCTATGGAAGAATCACTCTATCAATTGCATTGGAACCTGCTTTCACTACCACTGTAATTTCATCACCATCAGTGTCACAACACAGAACTGACATCCAGCAAAATGTCTCTGGGTCAATTCTGTTGGCAGGATGCTAACAGAACCTTGTTCATCAGTATTATCAGGTGGTCAATAGTGGTTTGAAAAGCCCACTRGGATGACTTTAAAAAGCACACATAAGAACATGAGAACAGAATAAACCACCTCTGGGGTTGTGTTATAAGCTGCTCTGCTCTGGGGAGTGTTCAGGCTTGTTTGATAGTAACCTGTAGATACTATATTTTGTAGTCACTGGACTCCAGCTTTGGCAATCAAATCACAGATTTACAGTATTTGTGCTAGTCCACAAACCAGGTTTTACTTCCACATAAAATAAGGCTTACATGCTACCTTGGGTTTTCAAATTTTGAAGCAGAAACACCACTGGCTACCAAAGAGTCCCCAGTCATTAAAAAATCTTTTATGACTCCTACAGCTTTATCCCCTGGTTTTCTCTAYATAAATCACAGTCTTTAAATTTGTACATGTACCTGCAACTCTGTCTCCTACATCACTAAAGAAAGAAGTCACAGCTGAACCCACTGCCTTTGGATCATAGAATAATTGTTCCCCTGCTATTAAGAGAGTGGCTTGGTCCCAGTTTCTRCTTCTGAGTGTAATCCCAAAAGTATCTATCCATTTGATCTTCACATTTTACAGCCAAAAACCCCAAAAGGGCTCTGATTGATCTGCTTTGATCCATGCTCTGTGAAAGACAGCCAACTTCAGCAAGGCAGATATTGGTGCAAGCACCATATACTCCTGTTCACACAAGCCTACAATCTTCAGAAAATCAAAAGCTGTCATTATTTACCAAAGATGATGTGATACACAGATACTCTGTGGTGCACAGATATTCTGTGATCCCATGTCATTTTTGTTTCCCTTCCATAATCCTGTTTTGTGATGCTTTACAGGAAGCATGGCAGCAGATGCTGAAGAAAAACTGATGAACCACCTACTGAGTCCCGACAGATACAATAAGTTAATTCGACCAGCTGTCAACTCATCCCAGTTGGTGTCTATAGAACTGCAGGTTTCCCTGGCACAGCTCATCAGTGTGGTAAGTTCAAATTAGGCTATGCCTTTAAATTCATTACTACCTGCACAGCATTATGTAATTGTCATATTAGTATATGGCAACATCTCTGTTCTTTTCTCATTTGGGTAATTCTATGAACAGGCAGAGCCCATACATGCAATTTACTGATTTGAACCTAACAATGGAGCTGCAACAGGGAAATCAGAATATGCCTAAGCATAGAAGGACAGAAGCCAAATCTTTAACCAGTAAAATTCCATCTAGCTAAAATTCAAAATAATTCCACTGATTTCAGTACAGCTACTGAAATCAGGTTACGCAGGTCAGGACGTATCCTGGACTGTGCACACCATCTACCATCAGTGGAATGCTAACCCATCTTCTACTGAAGTGGTTCAATGGCCTGRAAATAAGCTACAAAGCCAGATCCAAATCACATGACATATCAGGCATATCAGAAAAAACAGTGGAATGCTGTAAAGAAAAGCACACATTAGTTCTGGCTGGAATAACTTAATGTAATTAAAACAATCCTCATGTAAGCARCTCCTCATATTCAATAAAAACTACTTCCATGGGTCTGAAAGACATTTTCAACCACAAGGTTAGCACGTGTTTGASAGTTATTCCAAGGTATAAACACACCATTGCTAAGAGAGGTTAACATTAACTGCAGTGGGAACARGAGCCAGCACATAAGTGGGAATAATTTCCTGAATTGGGGCTTTCAACTCTGCTGCTCTCTCCCTGGATGACAAAGAAGATACAGATGACTGCYTCCCTGCCAGAAGTTGTTTAAGGGCTAGTGACTGGACTGCTGCAAACTTCTAGAGACCTAGGGAATTTGTATTCTGAAATTCAAGAGGAAATGAGAGAGACACTATGAAACAAAAGGGAAACTGTACAAACAGCTGAGGTTTCATACACACATGCAGGCTGTATACATGGATACACAGATATATGTATATCCATATACATGCAAGGTATAATGTCATGTCATGTTGATTCTGGTTCAAGTGCTCTCTCTCTCCTGAAGAACTCCACCAGGAACTCCACCTGGACATGCCTCCCTACATCCTGCACTACCACAAGCACAGGGCCCCCCCAGGTTGTAAATTCTGGGCATAAAAAACAAGATGTTTTGCTCAGAGACCCCTATGACCAACAACCTAAACAAGGTAGATGAATGGACAGTGATCAAGAATAGCACAGCTCAGTCCCTATCCCTCTGCAGCCTCACTATTCAAGCAGAACACAAAATTAAGTATCTTGTAGGCTCTAACAACCTCAAGCTCCTTCAGGATCAGAGAGTTAATTCATTTTCCTGCAGAAATCCTCCTGAGAAGATCTGCTGCAGGGAGGTTTCTCTTCTGGACAACTGTCCAGAGAGAGCAGCTCATAAAGCAGAGCCTGTCAGCTGAGAGATTACATGGCAAACCTCACACCAACCTCACATAACCTCATGTAGGCCTTCCTGATGGTCGAATGTCCCTTCTGTTTCAAATCAAAGGTGGACAAGTGGGGTGAGATGAGGAAACCAAGCTTGGCAATAATCCCACTCACTCCTGCCATAACTGTTCTTGTTTAAAGGCATTTGGAAATCTGTACTTAGGGGGTTACTATTTCTCATATGTGTACAAGACTGGCCATGTTACCTCAGAGAAATGTCTGTCTTGAAATAGCTAGACAAAATCATGCTCAAAACCCCACTGAACAAATCTTATTACTGCAATAAAGTGAAACATTTTAGAGGCCAATTTTTGTCTCTGTTTTTCCCTGCAGAATGAACGGGAACAGATCATGACTACAAACGTCTGGCTGAACCAGGTAACAAACCCCCAGAGAAATGGCTCWCACAAACCACAAATGCCACTGCTTTCGTTCCCTCAAATAATTGCTTTGTTAGTGCTGGTCTGGACACTCCCATCACTACTGTGCAATTCTTCCTTAGGAGTGGATTGATTATCGACTGGCTTGGAAGCCYTCTGACTATGAAGGAATAAAAATGCTGAGAATACCTGCAAAACACATCTGGTTGCCAGACATTGTGCTTTACAACAAGTAAGTAAAACTGGTGTGCTTTATGCAGGCAATGAACAAAGTTTTAACCGAGGAACAAGTGTCAGAAACCATCAAGTAGGTGTGATAAAATTATAACATTGAATTTTGAAACTTTTAAATAGTATCAAGTGTGCCTGACTGGGCTACTRGGCTCAAAGACAATTTTACTCAAATCAGAGCTCTGGTTAAAGAAACGCCAGCAAACCTGGAAGATATCTGCAGTGTGAGCACTTACRGCAGAGAATCCATGACAAGGCTCACAACTGAGAGAGATTTCTATGARAACAGACTGTATGGAAAGCATGAATTGTAGTTATAAGTGCAGTTACAAGAGGATATCTGGAATCCTATTGGACATCTTAGGATCTGAGCTACAGTTTTGTCTCCTTCCCCCACTCCCACTCTACCACAGACCCAGGACCCACATCTGTTATAAAGTTCACGCATACCATAACTCCAAGAGTTAATATTCATGTAGAAAACCAAATTATATTCTATTTTCATAAAGCATTGAAAAAATCAATTATAAGAATACATAACCTGTTAATATTTGACCATGTTGCTTTATAGTACCGAGAAAAATAAAAACTTTGTCATAGATCATACTGCAGCTCCTCTTTCAAACAAAGAGCTAACTGACAATTTTGTTCTGCTTTGGTTTAAGTCTCTWGCTAAACCTTGAAGTGGATGATAAACGATTTTTTTGGGAAAAATAATCAAAATTTATACTGTTATGAAAACCAATGAATTCATGAACACATGATGATTTATGAATATATACAGATGGGAAACCCAGGAAGTTTATATATAAMTGATTTAAGTCCTTGGAATCCTACTACTGGAAATCAGATTTGATGAACACTTAAAACTAGTGTATTAGTCACAAAATAATTCAGCCAGTGGATTAGGATATACTCTGCCTGCTCAAAGCTTGTTCTGGTAAATTGTGCCTCTGCCCTCTGCTTCTTTCTGCTACTGCTCAAGTGACACCATTTAATGGTCCCTAAGAATAGAAAGAAACAGTTTCAGAAGGTTTTGGTTTTTTTTTTAAATGCACAGGAACAAGCCTCACCATATTGATTTTTTACAGTAGTACAAAGCTTCAAATTAAATTTTAGCTAAAGGACAACTTCGTGTAACTTACTGCTGCTGGAGCAGAGTTACACAGACATCAGTCARTTCAAGAAGGTGCTCAGGAAAACAATGTGCTTGTCCAATGTGCTGTCTGTGGCCTGTGCACAGCACTGCAGAGGGCTCTGAGACTGCAGCCCATCCTCTTCCCACGGCTGAGAGGGGTCTCTCAGCACCAGAACCCACCTATTCCCAGCCCAGRAGTGCCCAGCACATGGTATGGCACGATGGCAAAGCTAACTCAGGGAGATACAGATATGTGAGAACTAAGATAYGAGTCCTTTATCAAAAACCAGCTATTTTATCGGCAATGAACTAACGACCCCTATTAGTGGCTGTAGCCCTCACTTCTGCATCTGGTTGTTTTACTGTCTGCATTAATCAGCTGCAAAAATCTCAGCTCAGTGCCAGGCACTCATTGCCTCAGCCAGGTGAGCCCTTCTGAGAGCCAAACCTAACTGAGCCAGATACTTGTGCCAAACCTTGGATACTTGTAGCATTTACCTGCTTAGAAAAAAATCACCCTTAGCACCAAAATAACTCTATTTTCCATGATGTCTTGTAAACAAACAAAAACACTACCTCAGGATACTTAATGGCTTCAACAGCCCTACCTTGTTTGCCCAGAAACATTGGGCAGGTGAAGAYACTAATGACTGATAATGATCTTCTCCCTTAGTGAAAGGGCCCAGCACAACACAGAATTCTGACTCCCCTGGTAGAAGTTCAGCAGTTGGAAGAGATGCAAAGCCAAGATTATTTGTGGGCACTAAGAACACTGTGGCTTGTCTGTTCTGGTTTTGCAATTAGTAAACATTAACTGGAGTGACGCAATAAATTATAACCCATATAATTACATTTCCTCTGCCTACAGTCTCCCTAACKAATGCTGCTCATCCTTATTTCCTCGTCCAAGTCATTTAGGAGTGTTGCTCTGTGTTCTTAGCAGTGGCTGTGTTTCAGATCAAAGGTAGCTCCATTTTCACRTGGGATGAGCTCATTTTTACTCAACCTTCAAAGATGTAGTAAGCTTTAATTACTTGAGCAAACATTCACAAAATATATTTATTTCTTTGGCTGATACAGAGGTACATATTTGTTATTTAATAATAATTGTATCATTTTCTTTTCTGTAAGAATTCGAYCAAAATCAACTCTCTGATTTGGAAGGAACGCATACATTGATCTCCCTATCAAGTTACAGTTCCCTACAACATAGATAGCAAAACAAAAAATATTACTAAACTTTGCCTCTTGGAACAGCTGAAGCCCCCAAAATCTCAGTCAAAAGGTTCAAAAGAATGTCAGGCTTTTTTCTGTTTTGAACTATGTTTTTCCTTCTAATACTTTATCACCTTCTGTCCTTTCTCTCCTCTCCTCTGGTTAGTGCGGACGGCACGTATGAAGTCTCGCTCTACACAAATGCCATTGTAAAGAATAACGGAAGCATTCGCTGGTTGCCACCAGCCATTTACAAGAGTGCCTGCAAGATTGAGGTGAAACATTTCCCATTTGACCAACAAAACTGCACACTSAAGTTCCGATCCTGGACGTACGACCACACAGAAATTGATATGGTGCTAAAGACTTCCATGGCAAGCATGGATGACTTCACACCCAGTGGAGAGTGGGACATTGTAGCACTGCCAGGAAGAAGGACTGTAAATCCTTTGGACCCTAATTATGTCGATGTGACATATGACTTCATCATTAAAAGGAAACCTCTTTTTTATACYATCAATCTTATCATTCCCTGTGTGCTAATTACATCCTTAGCCATCCTGGTATTCTACCTGCCTTCAGACTGTGGTGAAAAAATGACCTTATGCATATCTGTGTTGCTTGCCTTGACTGTGTTCTTGCTGCTGATCTCCAAAATTGTCCCTCCAACATCTCTAGATGTTCCACTGATTGGGAAGTATCTCATGTTTACCATGGTGCTGGTGACCTTCTCAATAGTTACCAGTGTCTGTGTGCTCAATGTCCACCACAGATCTCCAAGTACTCACACTATGCCCCCTTGGGTAAAGGTGGTTTTCCTTGAAAGACTTCCAGCCTATCTGTTCATGAAGCGTCCAGAAAATAATTCTTCATTGCAAAAGCCATGCAACTGCAAAAAGACAAAAGCAGAGAATCCTTGCATGGAGTCATCTGACTTCTACAAGAACTCTACCTATTTTTTGAACACAGCCTCTGCTAAAAGATATGATATGAAAGTCTCTGACACACTTGACAATGTCAGCAGTCATCGAGATTTTAGGTTAAGAACAGGCGTGAAATTTTCTCCTGAGGTGCAAGAAGCAATTGATGGAGTCAGTTTCATAGCAGAGCACATGAAAAGTGATGACAACGACCAGAGTGTAAGTAAAAATGAGAAATCCCTGCCCTTCCAAACTTCATCTCCTGTCCTCTGTAACACGCTGTTCCTCACAATGCATATTTGAACTCTCTAGCTGTTGTCAAGTTTTTAGAGAGATTCTAGATATAGCTTATAAGAGGAAATAATTTATGCCACTAAATGAACTGAATGAATAGCAATTTGGTAACTGGAAATACTCTCCTGATAAATAACATGGCTATTTCTACAAAAAGAGTTTGCTGATTGCCCAGTAAGTCATGAAAGACTCTTAAAAAAGCTATGTTGTCACATTCAAGTGGTGATTGGCAGGGGAAGAAAACAATATTCTAACAGTTCCAGTTAGAAACAGAGTATTTTTCACCATTGTGAATCAGTAAGACTGTGTGATTCAACCCATGGCCAGACCAAGTTAACCAGAAACAATATRCCTATAGCTTGARCATTTAWYTACCTAACTGAGCACAGCAGGAGCRTTCAGTAAAAYTGGTGGCCTTTGCAAACACCCTCTGTGGGCTTAGACACCTATCTGTATAYAGCAAACATGATGGGTGGGATTAAAAACCCCATGTCAGCAGAGCTGACGCATGTTTCATTTGAGTTAACCCAGACTCAAATGTTACTGGTGAGGAGAAATACTCTATTTAAGCAGTGCTGCTGCTGCTGCTGCTCTATTGCCCTGCACTACTCACAGGCCACCAGCACAATAGAGCTGACATAAACACTCTGTGAATAATGCTTGGAAAACGCAAGTGGTTCACAAGGCGTTCTTAGACTAGCACCCACGGTTAGAAAGATCATCCTCATACCTACCATTGTCATCTCTCTAACCCAGACCCCAGTGAGACTCCAGCTTCTCTATTCCTTTTGTGCTTCCCCTCCCACAGCCAAGCAGATTAAATAAAGTCTGGTTTCTGATCTTGCAGAAGTCCCTAGAGGAGCACTGCTGTTGAGTTGTTCATGTTTTCTATTAACTGAAATTACTGTCAATATAAATAAAGAAGTTCAGCTATTAACATTAGACATGAGCTTGTAAACATTGAAGCTGACTGAACAGAAGCAGACTTTATAGAGCAGAAAAAGGTTTTCTGATAGCTCAGAAATTCTTGCAAGAATGTGTTGCACACTAAAGGTTCTACAAAACTTTCACCTCACAGTTTTCAAGAGTATTTTATGTATTAAAAATCCACTTAATGCTTTTCACATAGGGAGGGTCCTCTGATATTACATACGATTTTTATAGATTTATAACTTTATTCTCTGCTTCCTTCCCTCATCACATTGTCTGATAACAACTGTTCATGTASATTTATATAGTCTGTTTGCAGAAGCATTCAATTCTCATTAGCAGCAGTGGGAAATAAAAGCTTGCACTGAAGGAAAAATATGTAATATTCTAATATAAGACATGATTCAACTGACAAGGATGATAAAGTCACTGATGTGAGGACATCCTACGTGTAACTAGAATCAATGAAAGAGGGAAAATTATTCCTGAGATGCAAATGAAGATTGATATATTTCCCCTTTACAATAATAGCCCAATTAGTCACTTCAGTCTGAGACAGAATCTAGGGCCATGACTTTCACAGACAATGCATGCAGGGCAAAAAGGGATTTTAATAAAAGCAAGAGTATTAATATGCATTAAACCCCATGAATAAGATAACTGCTGGTAAGAAATCTGAAGATAACCTTGTTTAACAGCAGTAAACACCATCTATTTTTGCCCACTGAGATTAATACCATTTGCAAACTAAAAGAAAAAATTCCTTAATTGGATTATACTGTAGGTCCTTCAGGGCTGGCACCACACCAAGCAGTCACACTCAATATCTGATGTATACAATAAAGCTAAGAAATATTTGCTGTATTTTTCTCCACTGCTCAGAAGGGTTATAGGAGAAAAAAATCCCTTACCAAGCCTAAAATCAGTTTATTCCCTGAACCTTGAGATTTGTTTCCTTTTATTTTGATAAGCAAAAACACAGCCTTAGCAAGAGGAAGACCAAATTAATATGACAAATGGCTAATATCTTTAATTGGCTTTTTCTTCCAGGTCATTGAAGATTGGAAGTATGTTGCCATGGTAGTGGACAGGCTGTTTCTCTGGATATTTGTCCTTGTTTGTGTCCTGGGGACTGTTGGATTATTTCTGCAACCACTTTTTCAAAACCACACTGCTGCCATGAACCCTTAATTGTCATTTTAAATCGTCRATACTTTACACAGATGTCTGGTCTCATTCTGCTCTCAGTTCCCCTCAGTTAAATGCACAGAGGTACCAAGTGAGTTGCACTTMCATCCCTTAGAGTAGGGAAAAGCAAAGTAGAACTTGACTTACTGGGATAGGAAAAAAAAAGCAAAACAGAGAACTATTTTTTTCCAGTGAGTCCAATACTTACGGTTATATCTTGCCCTTTTTTCAATTATTTGAAGTCTGAATATCACAGTGAAATATTTTTACTGTATAAGTTGCCATTCTGGTATTATATTATTATTATTATTATTATTATTATTATTATTATTATTATTATTATTATTATTATTATTATATACATTGCCTTAGGAAGGATCTTTTCTTTCCTTAGAATACTGCAATTTCCCTATTACAAAGAAGGTACCGCTGTGAAATTTTTTTCCTTCAAATGCATCAAAATGATTTGTGTCTGATTTATAAAGAGCTTTGCAAGTGGATTTGATAGTTAAATCTGAACTGAGAAACAGAAACCCTTCCGAGGTAACCACTGAAGGTTTCTCACCTTGCCATCTCTGGTAGCTGATGGATCAAAAAAGGCCAAATTAATGTATGATAAACAAACATGTATATAATACTCTGTTTGATGATGAAATCTAAATAAAACATAAAATTTTCCTTTATATAGCTTTAATCCTCAAATTTCCTGCAACTTTACCAGCTCATGTATCTGTGGCACATACACACTTGAATGAGTCTAAGGCTAAGAGCACAGGAAAGCAACGGGAGAAGATAACGGTGAAACGCAGCAAGAATGAGACACCTGAGAACACAGACTTGCATGTTTTTACGGGGAGATTTTACTGTGGATTTAAGTATAACCCTCAACAAATCAGCTAGAGAAAYGTATGGCACATAGAAATTACTATGGAAAGGAAGATTGAGCCCCTAGATCCCCATCACAACACAATCCCACCACAGCTTGTACCAGGTAACCCGCAAAAAGAGAAGTGGGCTCCTGACACTTTTCAAGTTAAACCAACCTCATTTTTTCGTTGGGGTGTTATCAGGACACACAACAATTGTACCACCATCGGTAAGTWCAACTAATAACTGCTGAACAAACTTAAAATCCACTGCTGCTTGTGAAGGGAATTTGAGGCTCACCTGTCCCTGGGGAGGATTAGCTGACACCTAAACCTGTGCTGTTCAACAAGCCATAGCTGATGACAGTTCTAGCTCTATTTGCCTTCATAAAGTCTAAGCTACATCTCCCCTGAGATTACATTCCTATAAGCACATAGATTTAGATGTGCCCAAACAGCTGCATSCACACCTTTTCAGTTATTCAGAGCAGCTGCAGGACTGCATTCACACCCTCCCAGCCTGCAGCTGAATTCCCCTACAGYGGTGGCACACACACCCTTCCCTGARCCCTGGGAAGGCTCTCCCAAGGGCTTGGGCACTTCAGCAGGGCCTGGTGCCAGCCAGTTGGACAGGAGGTGGTGGAAAAGTATCCCAAGAGGAGTGGGTGAGGCTCTCTTCGGCCCCATGTTAGAAGAGGGAAGGGTTGTCACACTGTCATCCTCCCTTCCATTTCCCCTCCTCTAAGCACTGTGACTGTGTCCCTCACACAGACAGGGCAGGGAAATGATGGATAACTGTAGGACAGCCCTACTGATGCAGGTACACCCTGGGATCTGCAAAGCTGCCATATCCCGCTCTCACAAAGGGGGCAGCACCCTGGCCATCTCCCCARATATTAGCTGTTCTGGACACTCCCATGGGGACCGGTGGGTGGTGTAAAGGGGTCAAACCCGCTTTCCCCGCCTTAAATGTTTCCTTGTCCTTTCCAGAGCTGGAGCAGAGCTACTCTGCAGGCAGCTGAAACAACATGTGTGARGTGAGGTGGGGCACGGATAGCCCCGGGAGCAGAGGGGTGCCTTCCTCAGGCAGGGAGACGCTGCTGTGTGTTGGTTATATCCCACCCACAGGTACACACACTGCCCCACTGCTGAACAGCTCGTTCTGCTTGCAGACAAGTCACAGGGAAGCCAGAGCAGCTGCTGTTCATGTGCAGGCAAGTGTAAAGGTGAAGCCCCTTTAAATATCAAAATAACCCTGAACAGTGAATCCAAAAGSGGCAGTGCAGACTGAAACACAGTGAGAGCTGCTGCACACTCTGTCAGGGCAGGAGGGAGAGGGATTCACCCAGACAAGGATGCAGCAAGGCAGCTGCAATCCCCCTGACTGACATGGTTGTGTGCAGAGCACAGACCCCCTCTCTGCTGTTTTCACCAGCATCAACAGCACTCTGAGCTCTGTCCCAGTCTTACCCTCTCACCAAACATTACCCTTCCACCCTTCTCATCCTCCCCCTCGCTGCCTGAATGCAACTGAAATGAGGCCTCAGTTGCTCCCATCTCAGAATTACTGCTCTTCATGAGCAGTAAAGACTGATAATGCTTGGCTCTGTAACTGCAGCCTTCAGCTGAATTATCCTCAGCATGGACAAAAGTTTTAGAAAGGATCTGGCAGCTCAGCTAGCAGCTAACACGGAGTGCAGGCAGATGAAGGCCTCAGACTTGACAAACCCAAAAAATAAATCTTTCAAGAGGCACATCGCTGGCCCCAGGGAGATCCCTGCAGAACTAGARCTCTTCATCCAGGAAATGGTGGGCTCTGCTGCTTTTCATACATTGTGGCCACTTTACTCCTTTTTTAATCATAAGTGAAACAATATACTCTTTTCTAGTTATGTTCTGGGAAACCACTGCTGCATCTTTAACATTCCCAGAAATAATTTAATCCATAGCCAGAAATAATTTAATCCATAGCCAACTTCAGAATGAAAAATTTCACCTGAAGTCCTAAAATTCTGGAAAACTTGATCTCCTAAAACTCCATTTTCCAAGTGCAAATGCTATTTTTGCCCAACCCTYAGCAGCTCCACCTACATAATACATAGAACTGCTTCCAGTTTAACTTGTCAAATAATTACTAGGTTTTCTGCTTTGTTTTTTTTTTGGCAAAATTTGAAAACTAAAAGACTGGAGAAAAGGAAATATCAAAAATGTCATCTTGAAGACAGATATGAATATTATAATATCCCAGCTCATTGAACAAAACAAATGCCAACATTTTTACTTCTCAGGGGTTTTACCATAATGCTTTCCATTAAAAAAAGGGGACATTCAAAATGTGTTTTACACTAAAATTGATTTTCAGTGGTAGTGAGCAACCAGTCTTTGCTTCCCCAGCAGTGAGGAAAAGCCGCTGTTTGGTCTCTCCCCATTCCCTGCCATTACAAACCTAGTTAATCCTGACCAATCTTGCTTTCCATCAGAACACAAACTCACATGTACCACCCACATCCAGGTGAATTTACTGGGGACTGTTTCTGCACCCCTGCGGCCACAGCAAACTGGGAACAACTGGGAGCATCAACACCCCAAAGGATGGAAAATACTCTTCTTCATCACCTGAGTTGATTAAGATTTGATCTTAACAAATCTTAACAAATCTTAACAAAACAAAACCCCTCTAACAGCAGCATGCTTATTAAAGAACAAAGGCTGCACAGTTTGTTACTGCAGATCATCCCCCTACCCATACAAATTCTAGTTCTGTGTAGTTCTGCAATGCAGTCATGGTGACGTGTTCTAATCACATCACCCTCCCCAGCCATAAAAATAATCCTGCCACAGTTCTGAGCTGATTTCACCAGGAGATCCAGCATGGGATATCAGAAACAAGATATATGTGCCATACAAACACCCCTTACAATTTCAGTAACTACGCAAATTTAGCTAAAATACCTTAATGCTGTGGCTCTTTGCCTCCTCTGCAGATCGGATGTTTCCACATTAGTCAGGTTAAGTACTGACTTTTGGGGAACACAGATTATGATCTTATCTTCGAAGTTTTAACTCATTTCTATTTGGGATTAAAAAGAACAAACAAAATTCTCAGTTACAATGCTTCTTATAGCAAGGAGACAGAAAGGAAAAACATTTTGTCTCAATGCCCTGGAAATGCAAAACCAAAAGTATTCACAAAGGGTTAAGCTTAAGGACCAAGCAGCTGAGTTCTCTGGAAAGAAAAAAAAAAGAAAAGAAATAAAATCAAATGGACAGTAAAGCCTATTTCCTCCAAGCTAATAGAATTACAGAAATTATCATAAGAGCATGTGTCTGGGGATGAAGTGAATGATGCTCTGAGAGATAGKGCTAACAAGATAAACAAGCTCAGTGCCAAGAACTGAACCCAGTCTGGTGCTCTTTCTCCCACTGCTACCTCTTAACACAGTGCCAAATGGGGTCTTTGCTTATCCTTCCCTAAGGGCAGGCAGTGAAGCACCTACTGGCCCAGCTCCTGTCCCACAAGGCTTCCTTTTCATCTGTTCTAAAAGTGAGGGTAGAATCCCACATTTTTCTCTCCCCTCTTCCTCCCTTCACACAGAAGTTGGCAACAACCCCTGCATGAGCCTTGCATGACTTGGTCATTCCAGGTGGGGATGAGGTGCAAAAGGTGACATGTAAGTACCAAGAATGCTGACGGGCACCTGGGAAATGCCTCACTTTGCAAACCAGGATTTTATGGTTGAACTTCAAACAACTCCTCCTTCTGTCCAGTGTCCCTCCCCATGAACAATATGATTTTGTGGGATCAAGCTGGGATCCTGTGCTCATATTCCCCTTCTCAAATTTCACCTTTTTAATCTACAAAAGTAGGAATGGTCCAAAGACAATTATTCTCAAGGGTTTGGTCAAGTCTGATTTTCATTCAAAGCCCCAGATTGTTGCCAGATCCCAGCTGCTCTGTTTACCACTCTGGACTCAGATCCTGCCAACAATTGTACATGCCTTTAATTACTCCTTGGGAATAGCACATCCATTTTATGTGGTCAAGCACCCAGCACATGCTCTTGCGAGATGACACACAAGCAGGAAAAAACCCTCAACATTAACAGCATAATTGGAAATTCAGGTCTCATGATCTCAGTTCACTGCTAAATCAGGCATCCCTAATGTCAATATTCATTTCAGTACAATTCAATTACAAGATTTGTATTAATTAAACTTCCCCTAGTAGATTGGCATGAGCTTCTGACAGATAAGGATCCTGTATGGCAGCTGGCTGGAAAACTCTTCAGCGCTGTCAGATTACCAGGCTCATTTATGCACCGTTTTAAGGATTCTTGCCCACAATCTGTGCCAGAAGACTGCTCTTTGCCTACAATAACATCTGTTTTCCCTGCACTTTATTTGCCGTTTCCGAAGCTCTGACAGCCTGGCTGGCTTGAAAGGGGGCAGCACAGCAAAGCTAATGGGAGCTCAGTGYGCAGAGCTGTGCTCAGGGTCCTGCCGGCTGCTGCTTCCAGGCATTTCACGCATCGGAGGAGAGGAGCTCTCCCCACTCCCTGTGCTCCTACAGTCCTGGCAGCGAAGCTCAGCTTCAAGAGCCCCTGTCGACAGGCAGTAATTCATAACACCATGGAGAGCCTGAACGCTCTCCTTCTAATTGCTGCTGCTTGCTTTCTCTGTCAAGGTGAGTGATCCTTAATTTGTTATTTTTTGATGGTGAAGGGAGGGTTGAAAAGGGGAGCAGGAGATGTCTTTGGTGCAAATTATTTTTAAGAGCTGTGGAAGCACTCTCCAACCTTAGGGGCAAATGTACAGAATCCTGGTACAGCTCTTTCCGTTACATAGTTTGTTGTTAGTGGGATTTTTTTTTAAGTTTTTCCTTGCAAAGTAGTTCGGTAGTTCTGATTAAAGATGCCAAACAGGACACATGAAGCCATTTTAACATGAAAGAAAAGCATCTTACACATTAAAGGTGTGGTTACAATATTGCACAGAAGACAAGAAAGTAACAACATTAAACGGATTTACATATGTGCTGCAAATAGTACGTCTTCTCTCTGCAAATATGGAAAGCACAAAATATTTAAATAAAAAGCACATGAAAACACTTCTCTAGAGACAGTGGATGCTAGATTTAATTACAATGCCGTGACATACAAAAAGGCTGGCAATTTGGGATTGGCTATAATATARTAGTTAATTTCTAGATTTAAAATTATTTACCTAAAAGATTGGGAGGTATTTATTCCAGGAAATCTCAGTCTAAGAGATAGGAGATATTCAGAAATAATATGGGCAAGATTGGCAGTTAAAAACTATTCATTTTTTAGTTAGCAAGTCGGCTTGAATGATTTCACTAATCTGAAAACAAAATTGCCCTCCAAGTGAACAATTAAAGGCAAAAGGGGGAAAAACCAACCAACCAAACCCAAACAAAAGACCTTTTAGTTGAACAGTTTCACATGACGGGAACCCTCTTGTCCTAGGGAGAGGTGAGGTCTCAAAGACTGGAAAATAATACCTGCTTTGTGTAATCTGTCACCTRCAGCTACTTCTGCCTCCCAAATTTTTCTCCACAGAAATACAACTGGCAAAACATAAACATGTCCTTGCAAATATTTGTAGATTCATTTTTTGTTTCAAAGGAACTGTGGAATATGTTCATCAGACGTCAGTTTGTGCCTTTACCAAATTTGCAAAGTGCCATCCATTAATGATAAAACAGGCCTTTTTTTGTTTTTTRGTTGGAATTCAGGAGGATGTGCGGTCCAGAAGAGAGTTTAAGAGATAGTCCTCAAAAAATAAAAGGCCACTGGCTTCTAATAGTGTCAAGATGGTTATTGCCTAGACAGTTGGATAGTAAAATGGCAGGGTAGACACAGGCTCTCACACCTCATCCTGAAACAGGTGAAGTATCTTGTTAAAGAATTTCAGTTTGCAGCTTTTTTGTTGGCCATAGGGTATGATGAACTGCAGTTCTGAGTGGCAAAAGGACAATAGGAATCTATCATAAGTAAAAAACTTAGAATAGTAAAGGGGCAATTAGCACGTTCCTTTGAGTGTGCTGAGAAGTCTTGGAATGTAACAGTTAATCAAATTTTAATCTTTGTTTTTGTATTTTAAGCAGCAGGCCATTACCTCACTATAATAGGGCAATTATGACTCAAACTAGAAAGCAGACTTCTCATTTCCCGGGTCTCCTCCTATTGCAAGGCATTTTGACCCCTTACCAGCGGTCTGGGCTGTTGGGTTACACTTTTCCCTTCCTCTTCTCCATAGCCCTGTGGCCTTGTCAGGTCTGGGGGRACTGGGCCTGTGAGAAGAAAGGGCTTTTGTACCTCCAGTTCTTCAGTAACTCCCCGAAACTATTTTTCAAACTCGTTTGCAGACATGAAACGTGTGTGAAACCCTCTGTCATAGCATTACCTTTCACCGCTCTTCTTCTCAATCCCATGTCCCCCATGGCACACTGCTCGCCGCTCAGGCCAGGCTGGGCTCTGCCCGGCGCCCAAGGATGCTGGTAGCCTGTTCAGTACTGGGCCAGCTCTGCCCCGCTCGGGGCTGGCCCGGCGCTCACCCCGTGCCCTCCGCAGGCTGCGGCGGCTCCGAGGCYGAGCACCGGCTCTACGCGGCCCTCTTCCAGAGCTACAACCGCTTCGTGCGCCCCGTCAAGAACGTCTCGGACCCCGTCATCATCCAGTTCGAGGTGTCCATGTCGCAGCTGGTGAAGGTGGTGAGTACCGCCCCGCCGGGCGCAGCGGCAGGGCCAGCGCCCTCTCCCGACACACCTCTCTTTTCCAGGACGAAGTCAACCAGATAATGGAAACCAACTTGTGGCTGAAGCACGTAAGTAGCGCTCAGTGACAGCCCAAACGGCACCTACTCACTTCCCCTCCAGCGCGGGAATGTTTCC